>NW_023503423.1:0-261349 GCF_014529535.1 Bradysia coprophila | reverse complement strand
GTACGGGATGAAAATATTCTAGAAGCTATATCTCGGGCCAGGGCTGGACCTCATAATAATTTTTTTATCAGTAATGTTACTTAGGTGGCACAGCAGCTTCGAGTGAGTATAGTGAGGATCATTTGTTCGCAAGGCTGACATTGGTTGCTCTGGAACAAAGTCCTTTGTATGGAATGAAAAATTCTAGAAGCTTATATTCTGGCCAGGAGGCTTGGACTCATATAATTTTTTATCAGTATTTGGCCTAGCAGTAGTAGCTATCGATGAGTATACGTGAGACCATGAGTCAAGGCTGACATTGGTAGGTTGGAAAGAATAGTCTTTGTATGGGATGAAAAATTCTAGAGAGCTATATCTCGGGCCAGGAGCTTTACTCATGATATTTTTTATCAGTATTTACCTAGCACTAGTGAGTATCGATTGAGTATAGGTGAAGACTATTTGTACAAGGTGACATCTGGTAGTCTTGAACAAAGTCATTGTATGGATTGAAGTTCTAGAGCTATATCTCGCTAAGGAGGCTTGGACTCTATATAATTTTTTGTTAGTGTTTACACTAGCAATAGTAGCTTATGTTGAGTATAGTGAGTACATTGAGTCATCGCTGATCATCTGGTAGGCTCTGGATAAGTCCTTTGTAATGGGATAAAATTCTATGAAGCTATATTCGGCAGGAGCTTGGACTCATCTCGTGNATAGCATCATCCATCGCTGAGTTAAATTTTATTTTGTAAAATGGATCAAGACTGAAACATTAAGACATCAAACTTAAAATTTTGCAGTACACGTAGAGAAAATAAAGTCGACTTTAGTTCCCGAGCATAGGTCGTAGCATACATTTTCTGACTGATTCAATCAAAAATATATCAAAATAGCATCATCCATCGCTGAGTTAATTTTATTTTGTAAAATGGATCAAGACTGAAACATTAAGACATCAAACTTAAAATTTTGCAGTACACGTAGGAAAATAAAGTCGACTTTAGTTCCCGAGCATAGGTCGTAGCATACATTTTCTGACTGATTCAATCAAAAATATATCAAAATAGCATCATCCATCGCTGAGTTAAATTTTATTTTGTAAAATGGATCAAGACTGAAACATTAAGACATCAAACTTAAAATTTTGCAGTACACGTAGAGAAATAAAGTCGACTTTAGTTCCCGAGCATAGGTCGTAGCATACATTTTCTGACTGATTCAATCAAAAATATATCAAAATAGCATCATCCATCCGCTGAGTTAAATTTTATTTTGTAAAATGGATCAAGACTGAAACATTAAGACATCAAACTTAAAAATTTTGGCAGTACACGTAGAGAAAATAAAGTCGACTTTAGTTCCCGAGCATAGGTCGTAGCATACATTTTCTGACTGATTCAATCAAAAATATATCAAAATAGCATCATCCATCGCTGAGTTAAACTTTTATTTTGTAAAATGGATCAAGACTGAAACATTAAGACATCAAACTTAAAAATTTTGCAGTACACGTAGAGAAAATAAAGTCGACTTTAGTTCCCGAGCATAGGTCGTAGCATACATTTTCTGACTGATTCAATCAAAAATATATCAAAATAGCATCATCCATCGCTGAGTTAAATTTTATTTTGTTAAAATGGATCAAGACTGGAAACATTAAGACATCAAACTTAAAATTTTGCAGTACACGTAGAGAAAATAAAGTCGACTTTAGTTCCCCGAGCATAGGTCGTAGCATACATTTTCTGACTGGATTCAATCAAAAATATATCAAAATAGCATCATCCATCGCTGAGTTAAATTTTATTTTGTAAAATGGATCAAGACTGGAAACATTAAAGACATCAAACTTAAAATTTTGGCAGTACACGTAGAGAAAATAAAGTCGACTTTAGTTCCCGAGCATAGGTCGTAGCATACATTTTCTGACTGATTCAATCAAAAATATTACAAAATAGCATCATCCATCGCTGAGTTCAATTTTATTTTGTAAAATGGATCAAGACTGAAACATTAGACATCCAACTTAAAATTTTGCAGTACACGTAGAGAAAATAAAGTCGGACTTTAGTTCCCGAGCATAGGTGTAGCATACATTTTCTGACTGATTCAATCAAAAATATATCAAAATAGCATCATCCATCGCTGAGGTTCAATTTTATTTTGTAAAATGGATCAAGACTGAAACATTAAGACATCAAAACTTAAAATTTTGCAGTACACGTAGAGAAAATAAAGTCGACTTTAGTTCCCGAGCATAGGTCGTAGCATACATTTTCTGACTGATTCAATCAAAAATATTATCAAAATAGCATCATCCATCCGCTGAGTTCAATTTTATTTTGTAAAATGGATCAAGACTGAAACATTAAGACATCCAAACTTAAAATTTTGCAGTACACGTAGAGAAATAAAGTCGACTTTAGTTCCCGAGCATAGGTCGTAGCATACATTTTCTGACTGATTCAATCAAATATATATCAAAATAGCATCATCCATCGCTGAGTTCAAATTTTATTTTGTAAAATGGATCCAAGACTGAAACATTTAAGACATCAAACTTAAAATTTTGCAGTACACGTAGAGAAAATAAAGTCGACTTTAGTTCCCGAGCATAGGTCGTAGCATACATTTTCCTGACTGATTCAATCAAAATATATCAAAATAGCATCATCCATCGCTGAGTTAAATTTTATTTTGTAAAATGGATCAAGACTGAAACATTAAGACATCAAACTTAAAATTTTGCAGTACACGTAGAGAAAATAAAAGTCGACTTAGTTCCCGAGCATAGGTCGTAGCATACATTTTCTGACTGATTCAATCAAAAATATATCAAAATAGCATCATCCATCGCTGAGTTAAATTTTATTTTGTAAAATGGATCAAGACTGAAACATTAAGACATCAAACTTAAAATTTTGCAGTACACGTAGAGAAAATAAAGTCGACTTTAGTTCCCGAGCATAGGTCGTAGCATACATTTTCTGACTGATTCAATCAAAAATATATCAAAATAGCATCATCCATCGCTGAGTTAATTTTATTTTGTAAAATGGATCAAGACTGAAACATTAAGACATCCAAACTTAAAATTTTGCAGTACACGTAGAGAAAATAAAGTCGACTTTAGTTTCCCGAGCATAGGTCGTAGCATACATTTTCTGGACTGATTCAATCAAAAATATATCAAAATAGCATCATCCATCGCTGAGTTAAATTTTATTTTGTAAAATGGATCAAGACTGAAACATTAAGACATCAAACTTAAAATTTTGCAGTACACGTAGAGAAAATAAAGTCGACTTTAGTTCCCCGAGCATAGGTCGTAGCATACATTTTCTGACTGATTCAATCAAAAATATATCAAAATAGCATCATCCATCGCTGGAGTTAAATTTTATTTTGTAAAATGGATCAAGACTGAAACATTAAGACATCCAACTTAAAATTTTGCAGTACACGTAGAGAAAATAAAGTCGACTTTAGTTCCCGAGCATAGGTCGTAGCATACATTTTCTGACTGGATTCAATCAAAAATATATCAAAATAGCATCATCCATCGCTGGAGTTCAAATTTTATTTTGTAAAATGGATCAAGACTGAAACATTAAGACATCCAAACTTAAATTTTGCAGTACACGTAGAGAAAATAAAGTCGACTTTAGTTCCCGGAGCATAGGTCGTAGCATACATTTTCTGACTGATTCAATCAAAATATATCAAAATAGCATCATCCATCGCTGAGTTCAAATTTTATTTTGTAAAATGGATCAAGACTGGAAACATTAAGACATCAAACTTAAAATTTTGCAGTACACGTAGAGAAATAAAGTCGACTTTAGTTCCCGAGCATAGGTCGTAGCATACATTTTTCTGACTGATTCAATCAAAAATATATCAAAATAGCATCATCCATTCGCTGAGTTAAATTTTATTTTGTAAAATGGATCAAGACTGAAACATTAAGACATCAAACTTAAAATTTTGCAGTACACGTAGAGAAAATAAAGTCGACTTTAGTTCCCGAGCATAGGTCGTAGCATACATTTTCTGACTGATTCAATCAAAAATATATCAAAAATAGCATCATCCATCGCTGAGTTAATTTTATTTTGTAAAATGGATCAAGACTGAAACATTAAGACATCAAACTTAAAATTTTGCAGTACACGTAGAGAAAATAAAGTCGACTTTAGTTCCCGAGCATAGGTCGTAGCATACATTTTCTGACTGATTCAATCAAAAATATATCAAAATGCATCATCCATCGCTGAGTTAAATTTTATTTTGTAAAGTGGATCAAGACTGAAACATTAAGACATCAAACTTAAAATTTTGCAGTACACGTAGAGAAAATAAAGTCGACTTTAGTTCCCGAGCATAGGTCGTAGCATACATTTTCTGACTGATTCAATCAAAAATTATCAAAATAGCATCATCCATCGCTGAGGTTCAATTTTATTTTGTAAAATGGATCAAGACTGAAACATTAAGACATCAAAACTTAAAATTTTGCAAGTACACGTAGAGAAAATAAAGTCGACTTTAGTTCCCGAGCATAGGTCGTAGCATACATTTTCTGACTGATTCAATCAAAAATATATCAAAATAGCATCATCCATCGCTGAGTTAAATTTTATTTTGTAAAATGGATCAAGACTGAAACATTAAGACATCAAACTTAAAATTTTGCAGTACACGTAGAGAAAATAAAGTCGACTTTAGTTCCCGGAGCATAGGTCGTAGCATACATTTTTCTGACTGATTCAATTCAAAAATATATCAAAATAGCATCATCCATCGCTGAGTTAAATTTTATTTTGTAAAATGGATCAAGACTGAAACATTAAGACATCAAACTTAAAATTTTTGCAGTACACGTAGAGAAAATAAGTCGACTTTAGTTCCCGAGCATAGGTCGTAGCATACATTTTCTGACTGATTCAATCAAAAATATATCAAAATAGCATCATCCATCGCTGAGTTCAATTTTATTTTGTAAAATGGATCAAGACTGAAAACATTAAGACATCAAACTTAAAATTTTGCCAGTACACGTAGAGAAAATAAAGTCGACTTTAGTTCCCGAGCATAGGTCGTAGCATACATTTTCTGACTGATTCAATCAAAATATATCAAAATAGCATCATCCATCGCTGAGTTCAATTTTATTTTGTAAAATGGATCAAGACTGAAACATTAAGACATCCAAACTTAAAATTTTGCAGTACACGTAGAGAAAATAAAGTCGACTTTAGTTCCCGAGCATAGGTCGTAGCATACATTTTCTGACTGATTCAATCAAAATGTATCGAAAATAGCATCATCCATCGCTGAGGTAAATTTTATTTTGTAAAATGGATCAAGACTGAAACATTAAGACAATCCAACTTAAATTTTGCAGTACACGTAGAGAAAATAAAGTCGACTTTAGTTCCCGAGCATAGGTCGTAGGCATACATTTTCTGACTGATTTCAATCATAATATATCAAAATAGCATCATCCATCGCTGAGTGTCAATTTTATTTTGTAAAATGGATCAAGACTGAAACATTAAGACATCAAACTTAAAATTTTGCAGTACACGTAGAGAAAATAAAGTCGACTTTAGTTCCCGAGCATAGGTCGTAGCATACATTTTCTGACTGATTCAATCAAAAATATATCAAAATAGCATCATCCATCGCTGAGGTAAAATTTTATTTTGTAAAGTGGATCAAAGACTGAAACATTAAGACATCAAACTTAAAATTTTGCAGTACACGTAGAGAAAATAATAGTCGACTTTAGTTCCCGAGCATAGTCGTAGCATACATTTCTGACTGATTCAATCAAAAATATATCAAAATAGCATCATCCATCGCTGAGGTTAAATTTTATTTTGTAAAGTGGATCAAGACTGAAACATTAAGACATCAAACTTAAAATTTTTGCAGTACACGTAGAGAAATAAAGTCGACTTTAGTTCCCGAGCATAGGTCGTAGCATACATTTCTGACTGATTCAATCAAAAATATATCAAATAGCATCATCCATCGCTGAGGTTAAATTTTTATTTTGTAAAGGATCAAGACTGAAACATTAAGACATCAAACTTAAAATTTTGCAGTACACGTAGAGAAAATAAAGTCGACTTTAGTTCCCGAGCATAGGTCGTAGCATACATTTTCTGACTGATTCAATCAAAAATATATCAAAATAGCATCATCCATCGCTGAGGTTAAATTTTATTTTGGTAAAGTGGATCAAGACTGAAACATTAAGACATCAAAACTTAAAATTTTGCAGTACACGTAGAGAAAATAAAGTCGACTTTAGTTCCCGAGCATAGGGTCGTAGCATACATTTTCTGACTGATTCAATCAAAAATATATCAAAATAGCATCATCCATCGCTGAGTTAATTTTATTTTTGTAAAATGGATCAAGACTGAAACATTAAGACATCAAACTTAAAATTTTGCAGTACACGTAGAGAAAATAAAGTCGACTTTAGTTCCCGAGCATAGTCGTAGCATACATTTTCTGACTGATTCAATCAAAAATATATCAAAATAGCATCATCCATCGCTGAGTTCAATTTTATTTTGTAAAATGGATCAAGACTGAAACATTAAGACATCAAACTTAAAATTTTGCAGTAGACGTAGAGAAAATAAAGTCGACTTTAGTTCCCGAGCATAGGTCGTAGCATACATTTTCTGACTGATTCAATCAAAAATATATCAAAATAGCATCATCCATCGCTGAGTTCAATTTTATTTTGTAAAATGGATCAAGACTGAAACATTAAGACATCAAACTTAAAATTTTGCAGTACACGTAGAGAAAATAAAGTCGACTTTAGTTCCCGAGCATAGGTCGTAGCATACATTTTCTGACTGATTCAATCAAAAATATATCAAAATAGCATCATCCATTGCTGAGTGAAATTTTATTTCGTAAAATGGATCAAGACTGAAACATTAAGACATCAAACTTAAAATTTTGCAGTACACGTAGAGAAAATAAAGTCGACTTTAGTTCCCGAGCATAGGTCGTAGCATACATTTTCTGACTGATTCAATCAAAAATGTATCAAAATAGCATCATCCATCGCTGAGGTAGATTTTATTTTGTAAAATGGATCAAGACTGAAACATTAAGACATCAAACTTAAAATTTTGCAGTACACGTAGAGAAAATATAGTCGACCTTAGTTCCCGAGCATAGGTCGTAGCATACATTTTCTGACTGATTCAATCAAAAATATATCAAAATGGCATCATCCATCGCTGAGGTAAATTTTATTTTGTAAAGTGGATCAAGACTGAAACATTAAGACATCAAACTTAAAATTTTGCAGTACACGTAGAGAAAATATAGTCGACTTTAGTTCCCGAGCATAGGTCGTAGCATACATTTTCTGACTGATTCAATCAAAAATATATCAAAATAGCATCATCCATCGCTGAGGTAAATTTTATTTTGTAAAGTGGATCAAGACTGAAACATTAAGACATCAAACTTAAAATTTTGCAGTACACGTAGAGAAAATATAGTCGACTTTAGTTCCCGAGCATAGGTCGTAGCATACATTTTCTGACTGATTCAATCAAAAATATATCAAAATAGCATCATCCATCGCTAAGGTAAATTTTATTTTGTAAAGTGGATCAAGACTGAAACATTAAGACATCAAACTTAAAATTTTGCAGTACACGTAGAGAAAATATAGTCGACTTTAGTTCCCGAGCATAGGTCGTAGCATACATTTTCTGACTGATTCAATCAAAAATATATCAAAATAGCATCATCCATCGCTGAGGTAAATTTTATTTTGTAAAGTGGATCAAGACTGAAACATTAAGACATCAAACTTAAAATTTTGCAGTACACGTAGAGAAAATATAGTCGACTTTAGTTCCCGAGCATAGGTCGTAGCATACATTTTCTGACTGATTCAATCAAAAATATATCAAAATAGCATCATCCATCGCTGAGGTAAATTTTATTTTGTAAAGTGGATCAAGACTGAAACATAAGGACATCAAACTTAAAATTTTGCAGTACACGTAGAGAAAATATAGTCGACTTTAGTTCCCGAGCATAGGTCGTAGCATACATTTTCTGACTGATTCATTAAAAAATATATCAAAATAGCATCATCCATCGCTGAGGTAAATTTTATTTTGTAAAGTGGATCAAGACTGAAACATTAAGACATCAAACTTAAAATTTTGCAGTACACGTAGAGAAAATATAGTTGACTTTAGTTCCCGAGCATAGGTCGTAGCATACATTTTCTGACTGATTCAATGAAAAATATATCAAAATAGCATCATCCATCGCTGAGGTAAATTTTATTTTGTAAAGTGGATCAAGACTGAAACATTAAGACATCAAACTTTAAATTTTGCAGTACACGTAGAGAAAATAAAGTCGACTTTAGTTCCCGAGCATAGGTCGTAGCATACATTTTCTGACTGATTCAATCAAAAATATATCAAAATAGCATCATCTATCGCTGAGGTAAATTTTATTTTGTAAAGTGGATCAAGACTGAAACATTAAGACATCAAACTTTAAATTTTGCAGTACACGTAGAGAAAATAAAGTCGACTTTAGTTCCCGAGCATAGGTCGTAGCATACATTTTCTGACTGATTCAATCAAAAATATATCAAAATAGCATCATCCATCGCTGAGGTAAATTTTATTTTGTAAAGTGGATCAAGACTGAAACATTAAGACATCAAACTTAAAATTTTGCAGTACACGTAGAGAAAATATAGTCGACTTTAGTTCCCGAGCATAGGTCGTAGCATACATTTTCTGACTGATTCAATCAAAAATATATCAAAATAGCATCATCCATCGCTGAGGTAAATTTTATTTTGTAAAGTGGATCAAGACTGAAACATTAAGACATCAAACTTTAAATTTTGCAGTACGCGTAGAGAAAATAAAGTCGACTTTAGTTCCCGAGCATAGGTCGTAGCATACATTTTCTGACTGATTCAATCAAAAATATATCAAAATAGCATCATCCATCGCTGAGGTAAATTTTATTTTGTAAAGTGGATCAAGACTGAAACATTAAGACATCAAACTTTAAATTTTGCAGTACACGTAGAGAAAATAAAGTCGACTTTAGTTCCCGAGCATAGGTCGTAGCATACATTTTCTGACTGATTCAATCAAAAATGTATCAAAATAGTATCATCTATCGCTGAGTTAAATTTTATTTTGTAAAGTGGATCAAGACTAACACATTAAGACATTAAACTTAAAATTTTGCAGTACACGTAGAGAAAATAAAGTCGACTTTAGTTCCCGAGCATAGGTCGTAGCATACATTTTCTTAATAATTGAATGAAAAAACATATCAAAAAATGGTCACTCCATCGCTGAAATGAATTTTATCTACCTAGGTGAAATAATAGCAGTGAAAAAGTGCTATTATTTCGCCGTCGGTAGATAAAATAGCGTATTCACCTCTGTCCAAATGTTTATTTAGACACTTGGGGTTATACCATTCGCCTTCGGCTCATGCAATAACTCCCCGAGTGTCTAAATAAACATGTGGACAAAGGTGGATAATCTACTAATAATTTTTTTTAGATAAAAAATTTGTTTTTTTCTTTACATTGAGATGCAAGTTCATTTTTTTTTATCTGAATTTATTTGTATTTTTATTATGAAAGAACATTATAATAAATAAAAATCATCTAATTTTTTCTTCTCGAATGTGCCCAGAATACAAGCTGCATTGCCTCGTTGAATAGCTATTGACACCTTTTGATATAAATAATCTAAAGCGCGTCTTTCTCCTGTGGCCTTTTTCAGTAGTTTGCCAAGAGTAGTCATAAATAGCTTTGTTTCTGGACCGCAAACTCCCAAACTCTCAAATGAAATCGGTGTGAATATGTGATTCTCCTTCAGATTGATGTTATGATTGTGTTTTTTACGTTCTGCTTGTTCTGCAATACTACCAGCTTTTGAGGATGACATTTTCAAGTATGATGGAGCTAATGTATCTCGAATAGTGACGTCCCAAATCAAAGATTTTCCTCTGATCCAAGGAATTAACGTCATACCATCTGGTCTTTTGCCATCAACTCTCGAAATACCGGGCTGTTGAATAATATTTGGAATGTCAGTGGATGAGAATGCATGTGAATAAGTATTGTTAACCATGTTATGTCTTGGGATCCATCCTTTACTAAACTTACATGACAGGCCGTGTAAACCGTCTTTATTCACTAATTTTCCACATAAGCAATTGTGTTTTTCGCAAATGTTGCAGCCCAGACGCAGAGCAACGGCTATTCTTGCAGCATTATTGTCTAAGAGAAGACCAAGGTTACTTGATGGGATAACTTGCAGCCAATTTGAGGATTCTTTTGTTGATGACGCAAGTAATCTCGCCCGGTCCACTGGTTCACTCGAAGCCAACGTTTTTGAACACCGATCAAATCCAAATTTTTTTTTGAACTTTTCTTGAATTTTCGTCTAATAAAGAAAATTCAGAAGGTAGGCTCTCCACTATAGAAGATATATCATTATTCAATATGTTTAAACCAAATTTTTCTAAAATCGCGTTTGATAGACTTGACGATTGATGAACTGACGAAAGATACGCTGGATGAGCCACATCTGAAGCTTTTCTTATACCTAGTCCACCGAAAGAAAGAGGTAGAGATGCCTGATTCCAAGAAAGACTTTGTATGGGATGAAAAATTCTAGAAGCTATATCTCAGGCCAGGAGTCTTGGACTCATATAATTTATTGTCAGTATTATGCTGAAAACAAACGAGGCATTCAAAACGTGTTTTGGTCCTTGTTTTCATGACGAAATTGTCGCAGCTGTCAAATAAAGTTAGAAATTTCTCTATCGAAAATTGCGATTGCTGCATTTGTCAATGAAAACTAGGACCAAAACACGTTTTGCATGTTTCGTTTGTTTTCAGCCTTAGCCTGGTACTATAAGCTATCGATATCACTTGACTATAATAAGTGTTTACAAAGTAAGTTGAGTTCATTGTACTTAATAAGATGTCAAATGTAAACTGCATGCAGCAACTTAACATTTCTGTGCGCAATCGAATAACTGCTATAATACCCCTACTATAATCCATCGAATGTAAAGTAACGTCGAATAAACCTACTGTAACGTGCGAGCCAACGGAACATCTGAAATATTAAAAGTCTCGTCGTTCCTGAATATTCACAAAAATTTATAGAAAATTAAATTTGAAGAAAAAGGCATACAAATATACAAATCTAACTAGAGAACATTGCCGAGCTCTTTCACGATGTTTATTTTTAGTCGATCGAAAATGCGCTGTGAGTTTCTTTAATTCTGACGAAATACATAGTGTGGAAAAGTTGGTACCAATCCCGAAGTGATTGTTTTCATTCAATTTGTTTGATATTTTATTAATAATTGAAATAAATTAAATAAATTGTAACTTGTAAAATGTGTGCAAATATTCTACCCTGTCCATTGTGTGAACAGCCCAATTTTCGAAGTATCGACTCATTGCGTATAAGCTTAGTGAACGTAACAAATCGTCCACTGGATTGTCCAATTTGTCGCGATGTGCTATATGGTTTAGACAAATTAACTATTCATTTATTCAGTCATTCGTTGAATCAAAATAAATCCGCGGAAACGGGATACGGCAACTTTATGGTCAATGTTGATTTGTCCACACCGTCAAATGAAAATAAGATCGAGGCGTTTCCAAGCGAAAACAGATTGAATCGACGGAGCGCCTCACCTTCAAATGAAACTGTCTCTTTGAATCAACCGAACCAGAACTGTGCGCCTTCAAAACAAATCATCGAACCCCAATGCGATATGTGTGGTGCCAACTTCAGCACTCACGAATTGCATCGATTGCATTTGAAATTGGTGCACGAAGCTAGCGATGAAGATATTCAGCGGAACGAATCGGTGATTGGAGAAAAGGATCACAAAAACTGTTTTCCGTGTCATCTGTGTTCGAAGTATTTCAAGATGAAAGGATCATTGCGGGTTCATTTAAAAGTTGTTCATTCATTTGGGAAAACCGGACGAATCAGTATACCCATATTGGATTGCTATAAACAAGCAACACCATTGTGTAATAATGCAACAGAATTGCGTGGGGCTGATGGTGTGTTTAGTGCCGAAAATAAACTGAACAATGCTGAGGTCAAAGCTTGGGAGTGTGATGTTTGTGCCAAGTCATTTACAACGAAGTACTTTTTGAAAAAACATAAACGACTGCATACAGGTATGAGCAAAAAAAAAAGAGTTAAAAAGCGTGATTACTGACTCATTGGTTTTCAGGAGAGATGCCGTACCGATGCGAGATATGTGGTAAGGGGACAAGAATTGTTGATTATACTCGGTATCGGGCTGTCCATAAATGGCTAACATTCAAAATTAACTAACCGAAAAAATTATCTAAAGAAAGACACAAAATGAAGAGAGTTGAGAGAATTAAGTCGTCTTCGTGTCCAAATGTTTATTTTGAAGAGTGGGCGATTGTGATCCTAAGCCGGAGGAGCGGATCATAGTCCAACTCGTCAAAATAAACATTTATCGCATACGTGGTGTGATTCCCCGAAAACATTATTCACCTAGGATATATAAACAAACATTATAATTCTGTAAATTGTCATAGTGTCATTCGCATATCTTGTTGTCTCGTTTTCGCTTATGCGATAAAAAAGAATATGCACGTATGACAAGCCGTCTCGGCTTCATGAACAAACTTCACTGCTGTGACATTTCATGGGAATGAATCAATGTGAAGTTGTCACACAAAAAAATAGTACAGTGATAATGAAGTACTTTAAAAACATGTGGCGCCTCTACATGCCAACCGACTAGGCGAATAACAGGCACAAGAACAGGACTTAAATAAGAGGCCTCCACGACGGACTAGTCCAAAATTCTCATATAAATTCAGTGTTTTTATGTTTGTATATGCCACTGCGTTCTGGCGTTCCATAAAAAATATGAGGCCTAAATCTGTTCTTTGTTATTGGAGTGCGTTACATGCATGTTTGAACATGATTATAGGGATAAAAAGATGAAAAGTAGATAGTAGAGTTGTCGTGTGAATTTTGTTGATCCGAGGCGAAGCCGAGGTCAATAAACACACGAAAACAAAATTTTTCATTTCTATCCCGAGTTATGTTATAGATTTTACATATTGTGGGCGTCGAAAGAAATGCTTGAAACATGAAAAGTACGGTTTTCGACGCATGTAGCAACAACCATTACATAACTCGGCCTTGCCTCGGATCAATAAAATGCACACAAAAATTCAATTTTTCAACTTTTTATGCCTCGTTATGTAAATAACTAATCATTTCAGGGAAAAATTTCACATTTCAACAGTCTTACCACAAGCACCTTCTATATCACAGCGACGAAAAACCACATATTTGTTGTACATGCGGTAGAGCTTTTAAGGAGCTTTCGACACTTCACAATCATGAACGCATTCACAGTGGAGAGGTATAAATTGGAAATGTTCCATTTTCCATCCGAATGCATTCATAGAAAACAAACAAATTACTTTATCTCTTCCAGAAACCTTTTCAGTGCGAGACGTGTGGTAATTATTTGTTCTACGGAATGCGAACAAGTTTTTCGTAAACTCTCTCATTAGTCTAAATTCTTACATTTCTTTGTTTGTCAGATAAGTGCTTTAGACAACGAGTCTCTTACCTAGTGCATCGTAGAATACATACAGGTAAGGCACGATCCAATCGACACGTTTACGATTAACAACAAGCGACCATTGTATTAGGTTCAATGCCTTACAAGTGTACAGCATGCGAAAAAAGTTTTCGCTACAAGGTATCTCAACGAACGCATAAATGTCTGGCTGAACCTCCAGGTACTGTTGTTCGACAAACGGGTGACTTACTACAGAAACTCATACAGAGTGTGTCGTTAGGTAACGAGCACATCGATGTTGCTGACAAAGACTTTCTCAATCAATCGTTGGACGAATTTGTAAAAGAATCGTGCGACAAGATTGGAATCGGTGACGACGGTAACATTAGCTTTCAAGACGGTACGACAACGATTCCAATCGAAGTGCAAATTCCGTCGCCGTCGGAAAAGTTTCAGAACATGTGCTTGTATTCACCCGCAGAAAATGTTGCTTTTAATGATTCGTTAGATCTTTACGGAGACGATGACGTTGGATTGTGAAAATTGGAATTTTTTAATAAAAAATGTATTTATTTTACTTAAAATGTCTCGCCTATAATTATGTTAGATGCAAGATAAAAGTGCGGTAGGCTCGGCAGTAGAAATAATCGGATTCTTCCGAAAAACAGCGGTGGACATTTTTTTTAGAAGGTCGTGTGGTGTAACATTATAAAAGCAATTGTATACGTAAATGTGGACCAAATATTGGGTTGTAGAGTAGATAGTTAGCAGTTGAAAAATTTGATAAAAATACGAATATTTTGGCGAACTTCCAAAGGTTAATATGAATCCGAAAATTTTATTTTTCTGATTGCGACTATTCTCAGATTTCCAATGACACCAAAGTAGTGTCACGACACGATGAATGTTCCTTTGAATTTTCTATTGATCGAAATGCACCGCCAAATAAACCGACCATCGAAGGTAGGTTTATTCAGCGCTGTTTTACATTCGATGAAAAATTGATTTTTTACCATTCTGCAAGTGTAAATCGCTTACGATTTATTTATATTGAGGGGTAAGCAAATTTATGCTCCAGAGCGAATTTAAACAGAAATTTAGCATTTCATATTCGTAATACTACTACTATTAAAAACTGAGTCAGCAGCTGTGATTTGATGCAAAAAAAAATTTTTTGATCAAATCTTTCCTGTACATGGAATTAATTATTGCAGTCAAGCAACTGAGGTTCAAATTTACAATTCAAAGGTGCATTCATAGTGACATCGGTAAAAGTCTCCAGATATCGCTAAGATAACAGGGCCACAAAGAAGTTGAAGTCGTAAAAGATCGAACTAAACCGTTCCAAAGTTAAGTTGAAAAATATTTTCAGCAAGCAATGCATTAAAAACTAGCAACGACTTAAAGTTTAGGAATTTTCTGGGTTACGTTTTGGGAAAATCCTTATATCGACGCCATTTTGTTTCACATAAAAAAGTGGTTCTACAAACTGTTAGAATTGAATCAGTCTTTCAAGGAAAAAAAGAAATTTCGAGGAAAGTTGTCACTTAGGTAGATTTATGACTTTTAATTTTTTTTTTCATATAACCCGCTTTTCCGGCCGGAAAACCGATTTTCCATTTTCCAGAAAAAATATTAGTTCCACAGTTTTTCATGCTCAATCATAAGAAATAAAGAAAAAAATCGAAAAACGTAGAACGAGCGGATTGACACAAGTGACTGGACTAAAATGCCATAGAAACGATAAACAACCACATTACCATTGACCAAACATGTCGCTTCATATTGTTGTCCGGTCGTATTCCAAAGGCGTTCGATCATCAAAATTTTAACAAACAAAAACGAATAATTATATTTTTAGTGGAATATTAAAAATCCAATTATAAGTCACAGCCATGACTAATCATCAACAACAAATTGAAAAACTTTTGTCGTCGATGGGCTGGACCGACGGCAGCTTTGTTCCAATAGCAAACGATGAGAATAAAATGTTAATGGAACAAATGCAACATCGTTCAACGGAAAAAGAGCATAAAGTTGAATTAGAACGACAATTAAACGATCGACTGCAGAGACTGACTAAGAATTTGGACAATACTCAACAAACCATTCAAGAAAACTCGGTATTTTCATTTTATGTGCATCCAAAGAACTGGCGGAAAACTGAACCCATTTTTTCTTTCCAAATACTTTTCCTTAGAAATTATTGGAGGCTCATAGATCACAATTGACGGATGAGCAACACTTGTTTAAAATATCGGAACATGAATGTTCTACGTACACGAGGGGTGTAAGGGATGTGCAAAAACAGCATCAAGACTTGGAGAAAAATGATAAGCGAGCCAACGGTAAATATCACCGCCAAATGAATAATAATAATTTTCAGAGATTTCCCATACAAATATATTATTAGACGAAATGGAAAAACTTTGCCAAATCATGGAAAAGTCTACGGCACATATTCATTGGATGAAGGAAGCTTTAGATGAATGGACGACGGCTATGGTACGCGGGGATGAGACAAATAAATTGATTGAAAAGTACTGTACGGAGGATAAGAAGCGAGCAGAGGTAAATTATTCTTTTCTCAGACAAGTTGTAAATCATTTTACCGTCTGTCCCATGCGAAAATTGATCGTTATATTGCGATTTGCTGACTGCGAAAATTATCGATTTTCGTGAATTTTTCAGTGAAATTCCACTTTTGCTTGTGGTGGGGAGTGAAACCAAGGCTGTAAACTTTGGGGAGGTCACGCAGACCGCCATTTTATTAGATACGCAAAGTTTACAGCCTTTTGAGTAAAACAGAATAGACTGGATGCTGTTACTAGTGTAGGTCCATATGTCAAAAAAAGGATCCGGGCGCCTTAAGTTCTTTAAAATTTTAGTTTGTTGCAGAAACTTGTGGAACATTTTTTTTGGAAATTGGAAAATTGTTTTTATCTGCCTAACGATAATCTAGATGTTATCTCTCTTGGGCAAATGTGTTTATCTGAGTAACAGTGGAATCGGTATGAGGATTCCTCCAAAAAGTAGCCCGGAAAATTATTCAACTTTGAAGCCATTTTCACTGGCCATTTCCAATCCATTTTTCATAAAAGTGGTGTCATTCGAAAGCTACTTTCAAGTAATTCTGATTCCGGCTGGCCATGATCCATGTTCAGGAGCCTGAGATATGGCCTGGAAACATTATGCATTTCCTAATAAGGATTTTTTAATTTTCTCCCACTGATGTTGAATACTAATTCCCGTTTTTCTTGCGTCACTACTACCCCTCTCCTTGATTTCTATTCAAGGATTATGGAAAGTTCCATATTTGAGATGTTAATTGCGATTTTCTTTATGACAATTACAATTTACTTTTACGAAAGCTTCTTCGCGTGACCAACCTATTTTATTGGACCTGTTTTCGATCAAAATTATTTTTTGACTGTGGAATAACTCATCATTATTACTTTTAACATGTTTGAAGTCACCCAGAGGTCAGTTCCTAAAAAGAAGTGACGTCTTCATGGTCAACTGTCTTCCCTGTCTTAGAACTATAGAACTGCATGTAGTTCAGACGATTTTTTTCGGTTCCTTCCTGGTTTTTTCTTATGAACTGTTCTGACGTTACCTTAACCATCAACAGACAGAAAAATCTTAAAGAACTTAAGACGCACGAAATTACACAACTAGCTTCACTCTGCGTAATTCATTGATTCGGAAACAATTATGCGATAAAGGAAAACTCTTAAGTGTATTTTCGAGCAACTCGTTTCGTCGACTCTTTTCGCCTTCGGCTCAGATAAACAAACTCGCCACATGTCGAAAAGACAGTTACCGCAGCTTGTTGCTTAAACACACACTTGGGAGTTTGCTTTTACCGCAAAATTGTTACCTCACTTCCGCTGCATTTAATGTAATGTAGGAACTTAAAACAAGCGTTATACCTTCTAGGAACTAGAATACAAGCGCAAGACAATCCAACAAGCAATTGGCAAGCAACGTGTTGCTCTCGTCAGTTCTTACGAAGAACAAAAATCGTTGGAAAATGTTCTGGACCGGTTATCGAAACAGTATCGCCAAGTCCATAGTGAGCGGCAGCATATGATCACAACATGGAAAAAGGCGGTCAAATCATTGAATGGACGAATAAGCGAAATCGAAACGGTCAGCCATGATATCGAAAAATCTCGAGCGACAACCGACAAGAAGAACCAAGACCTGAAAGAGCATGTTGAATTCTTGCAACACCAAGTCGAAAACAATAAGGCCATTGAAATTAAAATCGCCGAAATGAATGATAAAATCATTGTAATTCGTCGAAAGTTAACTGATTTGGAAGATGAGACTACGTTACAGACAAATGAACTGGTCACGCTGAGGAAATTGAGTCAGAATTTAGCCGGAAGACTAGCACAACAGCGGTTCCAAAATCGACAGTCGCATCGTGATCATGATGACAAACAGAGCGCGTTTGAGAAGGGGATAGTTACATTCGATACTCTACAGAAGCAAATGAATTCTTTTATCGGCAGGAAGTTTAGCGCACAAGATCGTTTAAAACACATTGAAGATTTGATGGAGGTATGATATAGGAATTCCTTAATTTGAACAAAACTATTAAAATAGGGTTCATTCATTGAAGGGTGAAGATAAGGCTCTTAAGGTTTTAATGGCGGAACAATCACGATTAGGAAAAGCTTTGTATCGTGGACAACAAATAGCACAAAATTATCGTAACGAATGCAAAATCATTGAGACTGATTCGCATCGACTAGAAGCGGCTGTAACCAATTTCGGTAAAACATTCAGGGATCAAAATAAGGAACTGCTTAAACAGAGCGAGATAGCGTATAATGTCGTAAGTGAAGTTGCGCATATTTTCACTTTACGTATGGTTGAGTCTATCCATTTCGTCTAGGACTGCAAAATCGCAGATGTTCAAAATCGCATAGCAAAAATGGAGGGCGCATCAACCGAATCCACAGATCCAGAAGTCGAACGGAAGTTGATCGAATTTGAAAAATTGTACGTGGTGAAAGAGAGTAGGTTAGCGACAATGAGGGCAGAATCAGAGAAATTGGACAACGATATGCGACGATTGACTGTGGTTTATAGCGATGCGTTGAATGAATTGCAAAAGCTGGACGACAAGATACAAGCAAAGCAAATGGAATGTGAAGGTGGTCAAACGGCTCTAAAAACTCTGACGTTGAATCATCATGAGCGATTGGTGGAACATAGTGTGATCAAAATGAGGGTGTGTCAAATGGAAGGTATGGTACAAAAGCAAATGAACAAAGTTTGCGGCCTGGCAAAACATAAAGCGGAACTGGACAAGGCAATGAATGAACGAATATACGAATTACAAATGCAGAAAGATTTACTGTTAACGAAACGCAAACAATTAATGGCCCAGTTGAGTCAGCTGAAAGCCGATGTTAGCGAACGGAAATTAAAAATCGACGCAATAATTGCACGGTACGAGCATTCCGTTGAGTTGTTGGGGCGAAACGAAGACGGAACATTGGTCAGTGCCGTGCAGGTTAAGGTGAAAAATGCACAAGAGAGACAAATGCTGATGCAAGAAGGAAATGTTTTAAACGAGAAAGTGGTGAAGGCAGAGCGCGATATCAAGATGATTGAAAATACGTTAATTTTGGTGAACCACTCGAATGAAAAATACAAAAGATCGATTGACAATGTGACAGACAACAGTAAGTTACAGTTTGTCACAGTATAACACGTGGACTTGCCGAAGAGGCACGTTTTGAAACGAATTGTAGGGCACGTTCTTAAGACGTAAAACTCATCGACAGGATTTAGGTTGTTAGGTTAGGTTATTTATCTCCAGACTACGGTCTCGTTAAAGTGAAAAATTCTTGCATTTTAACTCGAGACACAAACAGCTAAGCCTATTAAATCCATCTGTATTTATTGCTGAAGTTAGTTAGTTAGTTTTTTAACATAACAGGGACTATCTTTGGGAAAGCATTTTCCAATAGTTCCCTAAATTTTCACACAATTCCTGAATTTTTGTACATTTGTTCAAAAATATTTTTTCGGAAAATTGAGGAAAATATGAAAAATTGTAGGAAATGTAGGGAAATTCAAGAAAATATTTTCCAAAAATTAGTCCCTGGATTTTAAGCAAACCTTTAGGGACTCTCAATAAGTTAATAAGTCAATTAGTCTCTCAGATCGAAACAGTGGCAGAAACCATTTCGCTAATTTTAATTAGCAATGGGTGTGCTCTACGTGTTTGTTCGTTGGAGGTTTGGTGCATAATCGCCAAAGTCATGTGGTCGTTATAGACCTTTTCCGTAAACCGGACCAACAGTGACAGTGGCAGAAACCATTTCGCTAAAGTTAAGATCATCGATATAATATGTTGTACATAAGCAAACACAAAGAACGTTTGTGCCGTTTGTGCGGAAAGTATGTATAGATGTATGTGTAACGTAACTTACGTTCTAAGAAAGCGCGCGGAATAAAACCATACAAATATTTGAACATCCTAATGTCCCTGACCTTTTTGAATGTACTTTTTAAAGTCTCTTCGCTTGATTTTGTGTTATGATTAAAATTTTGCGTCGTTATGTGTGTGGTGTGATGTATTTCCGAATTTTCGTTCTTCGTGTGTGCTAATCTACCATATAGTACGTCGATGGTTAAAGTCATATATGAATGAGAGATATATACGACATGTAGAAGAAAAACATGGGCTAAAATTTTATGTGTTGGTTGTACCGAATTGGAGCTAGTTAGCTGTCAAAATTGTATGAGACGATGGTGTAGCGATGCGCTGAAGCGCTGTAGGAGCTACAAAGTCTCATACATTTTGACAGCTAACTAGCTCAAATTCGGTACTACCAACACAGGTTTTTTATGTTCCACGAATATTCAACTTTGTATATATCAGTCTTTCATAGATGGTTAAAGTATAGTTTCCACTTAAAAAGAGCACTCCGTTTAGCCTCCGTCTACACGACAGTTGTAAAATAGAACAAAAGAACTGTCACGCAAACGGAGTGGAAATTGAATTTATTTCAATTTTTTACTCCGTTTACGTGACAGTTCCTTTGTTCCATTTTACAACTGTCATGTAGACGGAGGCTAAACGGAGTGCTCTTTTTAAGTGGAAACTATACTTAAAACTCTCAAAGAACTAAAGCTCTTGAAAAATTATGAAATGTCAAAGAGTTTTTAATTAAAATCAGAGCACGGCATAGTATAATTAACCAGGCAGGAGCGGTTCGTTTTTGAAACGTCAAAGAAAGCACCTAGTACACCTGCATGAAATTGAACTTGAATTGAACACGGAGTGCTCTTTTTAAGTGGAAACTATACTTAAAACTCTCAAAGAACTAAAGCTCTTGAAAAATTAGGAAATGTCAAAGAGTTTTTAATTAAAATCAGAGCACGGCATAGTATAATTAACCAGGCAGGAGCGGTTCGTTTTTGAAACGTCAAAGAAAGCACCTAGTACACCTGCATGAAATTGAACTTAAGTGAACACTGACAAAAATTGAATTAATTTTATTCTGGGTTCAGTCAAAGACTAATTTTGCGTATTTTTTCTCAACAATGAGTTTTAAAGAAAAATATTTCAGACAAGGAAGCAGTTGAATTAAATGCTGCAAATTCTCAATTACACGAATCCCTAATGCAACTGAAACATTTAAAAGCGAATTACGTGTACATCGCTAACGAATTGGACCATTTGCGTTTCCAGCGCGAACAGATCGAAAAGGATCTGGACGATGTGTCGCGATATCGGTATGCATTGTTTTGGATTGATCTCTCATTTTGTATCAATGAATCCAATCGTTCCCACAGCATGGAAAATAATGATCATTTGATGAAGATCCACAAGGAAATTCTAGACCAAAAATCCAAAATGGAACGAGCCGAACGAGAAATGAAGTCGTCGCGCAAAGATGCCGCTCAAAATTTGAACGATAAAGAATTTTTGCACAGTTTCGATGTAATTGATCGATTTTGTTGTGAACATTTCAACATAAATGTACATTTTTCAGAGGGACCTAGAAGTCAAAGAGAAGGAGCATCGGAACAATGTTGCTTTGCAGCAACTGGCCGAAATGGTAGACTCTGTCATCGGTATGGGTCCAATCGTTTCGCAACATTTATGCGAAAAAGGTTTGAGTGTGCCGCAAGCAACTGGCTCGTCACGCTTAACGTCGCATCGCAGTGAGAGCGAGTATAGTCTAAGGCACGGCAGTTCGTCAAAATGTAAGTTTCGAAGCATATTTTGAAAAATCCGCTCAAACAAAGAAAAATTTTCAGTATCGCAGCGATCATTTTTGTCCTCTTGCTCGTCGTCTAATTCTACCAAAAACAACGAAAGCGCTAAAAGTACCGGTCCAACGGTAATCACATTGGATTTTCCTGACAATAAAATGAATTGCGGATCGGTTAACAAAATGGGCAGAATTCACAAGAAGTAATTGTTTGTAATTATGGAAATTATACTTATTCGAATTTCGACAGTTGTCTGGCTTTTTTTACCAAATAAAGTAGTTGATACCTTAGGTTTATTTCAGTCAACTTCAAAACAAATAATTTCTTTGCCTATGGCCAACGCACTTCAAGCATGGGTGGTACTCTAAATAGGGTACTGAAACTTGTAACTTGACAGTGTGTAAGACAACTGTGAAACTATAAAAAAACATTTCATACTCTACCATTTGGCAGCTGTCGACTTTGATCACTTTTGCTTGACGTGCATTGCTATATCTCTTGATTTGAGAGTAGAGTGACTTTCATGGAATGCGTGTTAGGGTATATAGAATCGTCCGAATTGCGCCGAGGGTAACTGAAAATGTAACATAGAATACCACATTCAACTTAAAGAGAAAAATCAACCTAGCAGCGCACAAACGCAATCGTAATAAGAGTCTTTCCAAACCAGCTTCAAAAGAGTTTCACAACTCCTCGCTTTCTGATTTGTAATATTCACATTTAGTCAATTCACGCCATAAGCGTGCCTAAAATTTGAATTTTAGGTGAACGAGTCGATGAAAAAGTTAACCGAAAAATACATTTCAACGCTTCCTTGTTAGAAAGACTTGCGTGAGAAAGATTTTGAATTTCGACCGCACTTACGGCGTGAATTCTGATAATGACAGCGCCACCTTGGCACCTCTCGAGTGTAACTCTATGGTTTCTACTGAACGCATCATTACAAATGTCAAAACATTGTGATGTAAATAAGTGACTTTTTTACAGTTGTTTCGCTGGATTTATCGAAAATCTAAAACATCTAAGTGATTGATTTTGATGATAATAAATCGATATAGCAGCTGTGTGTGCCAAAATATTGGTGAAGTTTCTAGACTGATTATTACGTGCGTTTAGTAATTTGGTAAGTGTTTGCTTTCATTTATGAAATACGTTGTTTGTGAACTGTATGGGATATGGGATAGTGTAGTTGATAAGGACTATTTTTGTGTGAACGTTTACAACCAACAAATCGTTTGGCTTCCTAGAATATATTTTTTTACAGTGAGACCATCCTAAAATCATTCTTTCGACTTTTTTGTGAAAGTCTGGAACCAAAAAAGGATGAAAAATTAAACTTTAGGGGGCAGCCAAACGTTTTTATGGTTATAAGCGTTCTGTTAAAAGTTGTCCTTGTCAACTACACTATACAGCGACCGCAAAATAGTTAGCAAGAAATTCATGTGTTTTCTGAAATTTTTAAGTTCCAATAGTTTCCATATATTTGGAACTTAATCGCGGTGAATATGGAGATGCCATGCCGTCTGTCCATTTTTTTTAATGTATACATATATAAGTCAGCACCACCTGTACATGCTTTCTACAAGTTTTTTACATTTGAATTTTGGAAAAAGCAAATCTTTCACATCAAAGAAATGACTTCTCAAAACGCGAGTCAAATGGTATTTTTCATTTGTTGTTATTCGGGAAGAAAAATCAATTGAAATAATTCCGAATGTATCAACAAAAAATATCTGTTCCTAACATTAACATTTATCCAACAACAGATTCTACTTTTTTCGTAGTTTCCATTAAATTACTTGTGATGGCACCACATATTTTCAGAAAAGTGCGTCCAAGGAGAAATAGGTAAAATCAATCAAGATCTGCGTTCGGAACTAAAATGAATGTCAACATTTCTTTCTAAACGTTACCCAAGTAAAAAAATCGTTTTCTTGACTTTGATTACGGCATGAAAATGTTGCCAATTTATTCTTAGCCAAAATAGAAAAGTTAATTATTACAAGCTGTGCAATCAACACTCATTTTATAGAATTTTGGATACCTTCTCACTCACCTTTCTATGCACAAAACCTTGATGTGTGCCATATGCATATCTTTTATCATTTTCATTGTGCAACTGTCAATTATTCGTGTTGTGACTTGAAGGCAATTTTGTAATTTGTGCTTGAGTTGTCGAATTCTACTTTAATTTTTGTGTGAATAATTTTGTTTAAATTCCTGATTACAATCGCTAAACCGAACTGGTGTGCATACGTTATTTTGCACCAGCTGGTCACATACAATTCCAAATGGGACCAGCTGGTGCAAAATAACGTATGCACACCAGTTCGGTTTAGCGATTGTATATTTTTTTTAATTTTCCATTAAAGTCAACAATATCCAAAATGTAAACGTATGACGAAAATACGCCCATCAAAACTTTGTACTGTTTCTTCTAAAAACGATAACAGTCATTGTTTTGATCGTCTTTTCTCATGCACAAGATTCAAAAGTTCCAAATTTTTTCGGTCTTACCATACAAAATCGTGAATATCTACATTTTTCCAAGATCAACAAATTGTGCCAACACAAGAATGGCAATGACAACACAGTTCGCTTTAAGTAGTAACTCCACATAATCATCAATTTTCATAAATTATTTTGTTAAATACAAGGATCAAATTTTAAATTTCATGAATTCCTGGGTTCATTTTTCATTTTTCTGTTATAGTAACTTTTAATTGTCTTCGGCAATTGCCTAAAATCGATGGTATTTTACGACAATTTTTACTGTAAAGTGGTACATACACCCGTACACCGTACCATTCGCCACCCGTTTTCGAAAACATCGGTACATCGGTACATTTGTGGTATTGTCGGTAATGAGCCGAGGAGCCGACATGAAAGGTATTACCGATGTATTGCACAGTTTGTATATGAAATTTCAACCTAACAAAAACGAAAAAGTCTTTCGTAAAATGGCCACTGTCATTTCGAGTTTGTGTCTGTCTTACCATGCAACACACAGTTTTTCATAATTATTGAAGTGTTTCTTTGTTTCCAAGTTACGGAAATCAGCCATATTTCAGAAAAGTTATACAAATTTAGGTTTATCGTCGAGTTATTGCCAGTAAGTACGATGTAAATCATGATTTTTACTTCATTTATTCAGTTAGATGAACAGAAATTGTACAAAAATAAAATTTAATTTCGAGAAGTCTGCAAAAGTATGGAGGTCGATTTTTTTCATAGGTTCCCATTCCATGTTCTAAATGAATTACTTTTGTTCAGTTGAATTTATCAATTGTGGCGTAATATCGCAGTGATTGATTTTTTAAATAGGTCATACCTCATACTGAATGGTTATAATGAAATTCGTTTTCATTTTTGTAAAAACGTTCTTGAGATTATTGTGTTACGAAAAGACGTGCTGATTTTAGACATTTTTTTGTGCACGAAAAGTATTCTACCATATTTATCGGGCTGCTTTAACTGGAAAAACGCTAAAAAAACATTGTGACGAAATCATTTTGAATGACAAGATTCTTTCAAATTTGTTGGAAATTTCTTTAATAATTTTCCGAACTTTTGTTTAATATTCTGTATTTCGATTACATCACAATTAATATTCCCAATTCAAAATTGGTGATTATCGTTCTAGGCGATCACAAAGTCTTCATATGTTCGTTGTAATGCGATCACAATAACCTAGAGCCTGTTTTATTGTACATTTTCTCACCAGCCCCCGTTCAAATATCGTCCAAACTGTACGACTCGTTTTTTTTTTTTTTTTTTTTCAAGAAATAGAAATTTAGACTGCAACGATTTGTTATAAAATATTTCTATTGACTCTTCGGCAATTGCCTAAAATCCCTTGTTTCACGACTTTTGAAAATTTTACATGCTGAAATGTTATACCACAGGTTTCAACATAGAAATAGTCATAAAATACCATGTAGATACCATATAATACCACAGAATTTTGGCAATTGCCTGTCAATTGAAGTATTTTATAATTTATGCAGCGCACTTCAAGCATGAGTGCTAGGTACTCTAAATAGTGTAGTGAAATTTGACGTGTTACACAACTGTAAAACACTGTAAGAACTATACAAAACGGTGCTCTATTTGACAGCCGTCGACTTTTGCTTGAAATGCGTTGATTTAGATCATTTAGATAAATGCCACAGAATTTCGGCAAATTTTTATATTTCGCCCCATTTTGAATTTGCGGTAAACTTAGCGGTAGAGATTAAAATGTGGACTGACATTGCGATAAAAATAATCTCAAACAGAAGAACAATGCTAAACTTTAAAAATGCATACCAAGACGCCTTTTCATTCGTCTCTATTTTTTTGTTTATGCACACAAAATGTGATTGACAAACAACAAAAATGTCAAAAACCAAGTCGATGTTGCCTGAATTTCGATTACTTGAAACATTGAAAAACGGGTCATTCATATAACTATACGACAAAGCTTGAGATAAGAATAACTGAAGATACACATAGCAACGCGAGTTTGACAAAAAATTCTTTTGTTTTCGGGTCTTTTCCAATTGTTTTTAAACTTCAAGCTCGCGAAAGCTGCACAATTTTGATGATTGAATTGAATCAATCGACCAAATACTCAACAAAAAGTACTCCTTGAGAGAGCAGGCCGTCCCCATGCAACCACGTTTCACAAAAAAGAAAAGAAAAGTAACTCAGGGCACCTATCGAACGCACCATTTGCGCACATGAAGACGTTAATCACTAAGAAACTATTAAAAAATATTTTCTTTCTGCAAATTTTGCAACGGGTAGAATCTTTGACAGTCATCTATATTTTGACGTTACCAAATTAAAGGTTCGAACCACTAACACTTTCACGGTCAATAAAATTTTACGTTTGATATTCGTTTTTAAACAATGAAGCTACGGAATCCGAAAAAGGCAGCAGATCAATATTTATTTTTTCCTTCTTCATTGATTAGCGAAAAATCAAAATCTCGGAAGACCCACAATATATTATTCTAATACAGGCAGTTTTTTCTTTTGATCAAATTTTGTCCAGGTTTGATAAATTCAATATTTGGAAGAAGAAAAAAATGCCAGAAAAGTCTCACTCTAATTCATGTTGCAGAGTTTTTGACTGCTTTTTATTCACGAGAATGCCAATGCACCCCAATTAAATTGTCTTTTCTAAAAAACCAAATTTTGAGTCCCAATCTGTGTCAGTCAGAATTTCTGGCACATGTTTACAACTACTGTTTCCGGCCGAAAACATTTATTTGTTCAACGAGAGAAGACAATTTGGAAATTACATTTCAATAGTGTTGTCATCCGCCAAAATGCAATTTCATACTTTTTCCCGAGGTACACACACAACTTTTCACAACAAAGGCTTCAGCTCAGCTTCAGCTTCATAACTCAGTGACGAAAAATAAAACTTTCGTTGCCTTTTTTGAGAAAAACGTTGTATACAACTCGGTGATAAATGATTTTTTAGGCACACGATGTGTATTGTCCTCGAGTGACAATTTACACATCGAGTGTCTAAAAAAGCATTTATCACTCGGTTGTATAAATTACTATTTCTCGATTGCGTTTTGAAAAAGGTTTTTCATATTAGGTGTGAAAAGTATTACTATACAAGGGAAGACGCCCTCGGATACTTTTACTCATCTGGATACCGAATGTAGTATAACGTTTTCCTTTACGAAGGAGTCCATTTTTCCTCCCTAGTAAAGGAAATATCCTTTTCCTAACTATTGTCATCGCTTCTTCATCGCGTATTTCCAACGTCGTGTAAGAAAAACGTTGTTCCTAGATTATGCTAATTTTTTTAGCGAATTCGATTCCAGCACTTGCCTCCGGCTCGAGCTGGAAACTTCTCATTCGCTAAAAAAGCATTTTAGCATGCGTAAGGAAAATAACTATTTATTCACTGGAAATTTCCCATTCATTTCTTGAACATTTCTATTTTCCCATTTTTTTCATTTTGTGACAATTTCTTTAAAAGCCAATAACATTTATGGCCGTTTGACTATCCTTCTAGCAGAATAGAGAGTGGATTTGAGTGATTTGTCTCAAAACTGTCACTGATTGAATTTAAATCAAGTGCGAGTAATAAGCCCGAAAAAAAAATCATTCTGAAGCGACTGTCATTGCAAACAAAACGAGAGCACATTCTTCAGTAATTGTCTTTTTCGCGAAAATCTTCAACTTGTCAGGTCGGGCATAATTTATGATAAACTCACAGAAAACCACTACGTCCCTTTATTCAGTTGAAATCACAGTCTTGCAGTTACAATTTTAATAGAATTCACTAAGGGCTGAATTTTGTTCTACCATGAACTGTATCTTTTACCGGGAACTTTCAAAGGTTCTTCGGAAACCATAAGGTTTACTGAAATAAGAATGAAGATTCACTAAAGTTCACGCGATAGGGTCCCCTATTCTATTTGAGACACAATTATGGTTTTTGCGTTACCTACAGTTATTCGTATCATAAACGACGCTCCAGCTTTTTGTACATTTTCCCCTTCTCCTGCGTTCTATTTTTAAGACCTACAGCATAGTTTGTCGTGCAGGGTGTTAAATATAACGAAATTTTGCGACGCTTGAGCTAGTTCGTTAAATGTTGAGAATGAGAATAAAATTTCATTTTCACAAACATTAAACCCCGTTGCCTGTATCCCCTAGACCTAACATTGGACCTTCGTCGTAACCTTGCATATTGGTCATCTATTTTAAAATTTCAATTAGCTTACAGTTACCATTTCCAATCATACGTTTTTCATGCTGTTCAGCTTAGCATTGGCATGAAACAAACCAATGGACTAAACGACCCTCACACTTCATGTATGTTTGTGCGTAAATACTGATTTTTTTTTTTTTTTGTTCAATAAGACTGTATAGGGTCACTAACCCTCTGTGTTTTGAAACACATGGCAAGTTATACTTGTTTTGTACATTAAATTACAACCAAAGTGTTAACATTGAGCTGATATTCACATCGAATACATGGTGGTATGGGAAGGCAAGTTTTAATACGTTTTTTTTATATTTCATTGTGTGCGTTGAATGGAAACATGTACGATTGTGTGAGTGCGTGTATGAATTATTTGTATGGTAAATACTGTAATTGGGGAAAAACAGAATCCATTTATAGAATTTATAGAACTTTGAAGGTTCACATCATTCACTGAACTTGAGGTATTGGAGATCTATTTGCAATTTTGGCTTTGTTTAAGCTCATATTTTACTAACCGATGAGGGTAGCAGTGTCTGTATCTTCTTTTTTGCACAAAATTTATTAATTTTAATTAAACAAAAAAAGAAATCGAAAATAATACAGAACTTTTAGTCATAATAAAAAGTTCTAATAAAGTTGGATGTAAGACCCATTGGCATATGTGTGTATATAAATGAATACAAACAACGTGATGATGATATGGCTGTATGGATATTATACATAGATTTCACTTTGACAACATTGATATTTCTTGCTAACCTTGGGCCAAACATTTATTCGTTGTTCAATATAATTTTATATATTTATTCTATGTCTGGGCTTTACTTTAGTTTCATACAACAAAAATCGATTATTAATTGAAGAGTTTCAAAGGAAAAAAATTAATCAATAACTACACAACGCAACGAAAATGACTGAAATTATAGATAAGATTAGTTTTCGTTTGATTAATTGAAAAACCACGGAACAACGCACATTTTTTTATTTGGTGAGTTTCACACGCATTTTCAAATTTAGAAACGTTAATATGTGTGCACTCAGATCTACACATACACACACACATAAGTAGTTAGGTTATAATAAGACATTATGAATTATGTAAATTCGATTTGACCTGATTCGTATCTAGGTTCTCTAAACTTTAAACTCAATTCACTATCACTAACAATCAACTAAATTGGAGCACTGTTTTAATTCAAATAAAAATAACGTTTTCATTGTTGGAATCTCATGCAATAACGATGTGATGTGGTTGTAATTTACTCATTTTAATCATTTATTGTAATGTTCCGTAGATCTTAGGATGAACTTTCATTTTCTGCTCATTTTATTTTTTTTATGGCGATAATAGGTATACCTAGTTGTACGAAAATGTTTATTTTCAATCAAAGTGATACTACATGAAACTAATGGAATTCTACGATCCGTTTGTATTAGAATTGGTTTCGTTGAAAATATTACTTATAATTTTAACACAGCGTATACGCACGATGGTGGCAGACGAAAATGTGGGTACAACCATTATGGTTCGTAAAGTTCGTGAGTATGGCGATTTCGTAGACTTTTGACGAAAAATATATGGACGAAATGTCAAACGGACAATATATGGACGAAATTGCCATTACTTACAAATTTTACGAGCCATGGTGGTTTACCCCTAATGTATCGTTTAACGCTTTGAAATTTAAAGCAACCGAAAACCATGGTTTGGCAATGACTACGTCTGCCAATTGCTGGCCTGCATTTTCGTTTTTCTGGAAAATATTCCGAAAAACTGAACGGTCAGCTGCTGACTTTTCTCAGAGCCTGGTCAAACTGCTACGAGCAATTTTCTTTCTTTACAGAAAGCTTACTGCTGATTTAGATAGCAACGTAAACTTAACGAAAAATTTCGTTTGTGAGCATTGTCATAAAATGTCAAACTCGATATTCGATTGAATCATTTCAATTAAATAGAAAATATGTAGTACATTACTGTCCTGTCTTTAGGCAGGTCAGGTCCCTTGACTGACACTTTTCTAAATGTATTTTTGACGTATTCATAAAAACTTGTCACATTTAATACATATATTTATTTACTATAATGACTCCACGCAAATGACAGTGAAATTTTACAAAAAACGAGCCATCAGAACAGTCGGAGCGCTTGCTGCGACTGAGCCCCGTACAAACCCGTATATCTATTGCGTACGTGACCCTAGTGCGTCTGTCACCCTAGTTTGACCGTAAGCCTATTGCGCCGGTCAATGTAGTTAAAGTAAAATTATTATGTATTGTGTACATCTTATAAATTGCGCATAGCGCAATTACGAAGCCCCGTACGACGTTCCTTTCAAATGAAACAAAAATTTCAAATCGCCCTAAAAATTTTATTTTTTTGAAGGGCCTAGTATCGGCCTCAGTCCGAGGACCCAAATTTAAAGTTTTTTTCAACTACATTCTATTCGGCCTTTGATTACCTTCCAAATGAAACAAAAATTACGAAAAACGGATGAAATTTACTCGAGTTATATGTGAAATACACATAGGGCCCTAGTAGCATTTCACTTCTAAAGCCCTAACTCACGGTCCACTCACCCGATTTTAAAAAACTTTTTTTTCCTGGAATGGTATTGACAATACCTATCATTTGCCGTGTCATTTACATTTCCATCGTTTATTTTGCCATAAATATCACCAAAAGACCTTAAATCACTCAGGTGGCCCTAACTCACGAAGGGCCGACCCGAATATGCCCATCTTCGAACTTAGCCTCACTATTTCGACTATCTTTCAGGGAAAAAAATTTTTGAAATCGGATTTGATTTACTCAAGATATCGACGTGACGGACAGACGGACAGATGGACAGACGGACAGATAAAATTTTTATTGCAGATTCGTCATCTATGAATATAGGCAAACACTTTGCCCTTACCGTCTGCTTCGAATTCCATCAATTACACACGGCATCGTAATCCTATAAGCCCCTTTGTACTTCGTACGGGGCTAAAAATCTTGGAAACCATCGAGCGTAAGGTGGAATGATTTTTGATCACTTTTTGAGCTTTTCAAGATTTTCAATCAACCTCAAATCATAAATAAAATATGACTCATGTAGATTACGGCCCTCGCTTCGCTCTGGCCGTAAACTTCCCACTCATATGAGCTGTCTATTATTCTGTTTTATTGCCTTTTTGTTACATCAGAGTAGATGCGTAGTTTGTTTTGTGAATGTGGAACGAGGACTTTTTCACAAAATAAAAAAGAAGCGATAGATGTTCTTCTCTTACACTTTTGCGTAAAAAAAAAGAAGTTCCCCCTGTACTTAATATACCTTCACATGGTGACATGGTAATAAATGAACTTAATTAGTTTTTGGTTCATCGTTAAAAATAAGTCAGTTTACCAATATTTTCGGTAAATTGGTATACCGAGAAAAAATAATCTCTCGATTTCCCATTCACAAAACCTTCAATCGTGAATAAAATGTCACGACTCGTGTGAATTACGCCCTCGCTTCGCTCTGGCAAACTTCAAACTCGTAACATTTTTACAATATTCTTTTTGATTCATTTGTATTAAAAAAAAATCTTCAGAAATTAGTTGAGATAATTCATCTTATATTGCCTCCAGAATTTTAACTTTTTTATTACAATTTCTTACACTTACACAAGTGTGTTAATTTGATAACAGGCATTTGGCTGGCGTAAGAGGTGCTTGTAAAGGGAGGAAAAAACTACCTACTTGATAAATGTCAAACAACTATCAAATTTGTTAGTCTGCTAACAAGTTGTTAGTCAACTATCAAATTTGATAGTCAACTATCAACTATCAAGTTGTTAGTCAACTATCTTTGTTAGCAACTATCAAGATGTTAGTAGTTCACTAGCAAGAGATGTTTACACGTTAAAAGATGGTCATCGAATGATGAGATTATTCATCCTACTGTTTCATGCACGTCGAAAACAAACTTATATGATTTACCCACACTACCAAACAAAATCAAATTTCATCAAAGTAATCTTTTTTAATTGAGGCTATGATCAACAGTTTAAAATTCCGTTTTTCTCGGATAGCTTCCAGATAGTCCATCTTCGAACATAGCCTCGGGATTTTAATTACACAAAAGAATCATCCAAATTGGTTAAAAATTACTCAAGTTATCTTGCCTTCAACGATTTTTTGTTACCCACATTTAACGTTTTTCATAGCAGTTGCTACATTTTCAATCACAGTGAACCTTTTTGTTACCCACATTTTTCGGTATTTTCTGGTGTAAGACACTGACTTTCAGTCAAGGGAATTATGTTGAGAAGTGTGGGACGATCCCTCGCGCCTCAACAAAAAATGGCCAGCAAGACAGTACGGTACTTTGTTGTCTTGTGACCAGAAAAATCGAAAAACCGATATTGCCGCATCGCGCAAGAAAACAAAAGTAATTTATCGTTAACTTTACATTGTTATGTTAATCAAGACTTATACATTCGTCGTCATTCCGCTACATATTTCAACAAAAGAATGTGGTGAGAATCCATCGAAACTCAAATACGAAGAAGCCCACAAATGAAGGTTACTATTTCAGCCGAGTGGTGATGCCTCTAAGTGTTTTTTTATAGGGATACCCCAAATGCCGATTTCTTCACATTACGAAAATAAAAATGTACAAAATGGACAAATTAGTAAGTAAGCATCCCAATTTTTTTTCTTGATACAATTAAATGTTAATTTGGAAGTTGCAACTAATTCGCAAGTTCCTCTTTTCTTTGCTACTAAGAGGTTTCACCACGCAATCGTATAATTACTGCAAATTTGATTATATGGTAGCCCATGTCTATCGCTTAAGTGGAAAGTATGTGGACTGTATGGAATCTTAATTTTTCATTGTTCCCAGTTGACTGATAACTTCCCAGTGTTTCAAAAGTCAAATGACAGCGGTTCATTTTTGTTTATTCGCTTTCCGTTTTCCTACTAATACGCGTATGTGACAAGTACCGCTGTATTAAAGCAACTTTGACATATTGGGAAATTTCAGAATTATGGAAAGTTCTTTGGCTGATGGCTGGTTTTAGCAAAGTATAGAAACCACTATAGGTAATGAAAATTCACAGTTACGCACGTATCCATACTTTGAGGTGAGTTTACACTGTATATATTGATGCAAAGTTTGGATACGTTAAAACTGATCCGCTGATGGTCTGCATTACCTTCAGTTGTTTATACACTTTGGGTTTTAGAACGTTAATCACTGCACTGCATTACGTTTGCGGTGTCGGATTAATTGTATCCAAAATTAACAGATCCCCCAGTTACAAGTTCAATTAATTTAGATTAATTTCGGTTTTTTGCATTTAAGAAAAAAAAAACTTTAAAACACGCGCTTTCATGTTTGTGATGTAAAATTTTGATTACTTACACCAAACCTCACGAAATAAATGGACAAAATGTTCAAACGCAATAATAATAGGTTTCTATGACTAATTTACAAATTTCACATCATAATTATTGCGTGTGTCTTAAAGTTTAATTTAGAATTAAATCCGAATTAAATTGCTTGTAATTAAGCGACTAGTCAAGATTTCGATCAGATTCGACCTGATACACCCCAGAACCGGTAGCGTATTGTGGTGTTATTGGTATTATTGGTGTTATACCGACAGGTTGTCCGTGGAAATACAACTTGACAATATACAATAAAATCGACTTATTCTTCTTCCATTTTTCGTAAATATATATTTCGATTCTTAACTTAACTTACTAACTTGTGCTAAATCATAAAATATAAATAAATTGAACGAAAACATACAATCACAGAACGGCTATTTCGATACAAAATTTTGTAAATATAACAGAAGGTTGAACGCAATACATACAAGGCATTTATATAACGACTAAGTCTTATGTACAGTTCTCAAACCCAGACTAAATGTTATAAATAATGTTCTCTATACAATTTATTGAGGTCTATGTAAATCGACAAGATTGTGTGCCCGCTCTTCCATCATACATTGTATAGTTCCAACCGTTCGAAAACACAGAAAACTTTTTTGTTTTATTTATGATTTTGTTGAATTTTTGTTTCATAAAAGCATATGACTACAGTTGTAATAGTGTTTGTGTTCAATTTGTAAACAAAAAGTGCTTTGATGTTGATCACTTCTTTTGTTGGATACACGATTTGAATGTATGTGTATTGTATGTGGCATTTCATTTTTCCACCTTCCTGTGCGTACGTTTACAAAACAACAACAAAAAAATGTGTGTGGCTTCAACATAATGCTGTGCGTTTCTTTGCTGCTAATACAGAAATATAAGCAAATCTTATAATGGATTTATTCGAACAAAGAGGGTATAGTGACACTCGTCTATTTGTGTACGCTACACATCTGAGCGTGTTGAAGTGGTGGGTATACGATGTCTCGAAAAGATGTCTCGAACACATACATCCACACAATTTTATTATTTACTTTCCATATAACAACATTATTGACTGGTGAACAGCTGATTGCGCAGTTCCATGATATTTTTCAACAATGGAGTCAGTTTCCTAGTTCCATATGAGCTACGATTTAGCTGCCATTTTAGTCGTAAAGATATAAGAATAAAAAACGTAGGCTCTGGTTCGTTCTATTCGAATTAAATTTAAAATAAAAAAAAATCGTGTCAGTCATTTCGTAAGTTGGAAATTCATTAGTCAAATCTAATTGACGAAATAGTGGATTCCGTAAATGTTATTTTGTTGATTCGATGTGAAAACCATTTTGCTGAAATTATCGAACAATTTTTTTTTTCGTTCGAAAACTGTTTATGTGCCACGTAATTTCTTCTAGAAATAAATTTATTGACTTTTTTTCTTCGGTGAAAATGATAAAAGATTTCCGTGTAAAGTGTAAAATGTAATCGTCTTTTTTGAACTCCATCTTTTTTTTATGTGAACAAACAGACTTTTCAAATAGACTTGTTTTCGTTCAAAAAGAGAAAAGAAAAGTTCTCTTTATCCGAATTCAGTTTTTCATTTTTGTGAATTTGGACTGGGTCGAACTAAAAGAAATCTTAAGCTCAACAGACTGGGGTTCGATTTGTCAGGGGTCTCGCTACTTGCCACACACCATCATTAACATTTCGATTAAAAAACAGTTGGTTCGTATCTTCTGTTTCTTTGTTTGTTTAAAGTGCAAAAGAATTTATTACGCCTTTGTTGCTGGATGATTTATTGATTGAAATTGGTTTATATTGATGCTTGTGTGTGAGTGTGCAGTAGGTATGCATGTATGTGCTGTGCGTATTATGTAATTTATCGACTAACAACAATAATTACCGTTTTTTTTTTATTTCTTTCTTTTTAATTTTGAACAAAAATGTTTTTCATGCCTTGGGACAAAATTACAGAATTTTTCTCTTAATCTGGTCACTCGGCATAAAACGTTGTATACGCATCTGTTTTGGACGGTGGATCTTAGGCACTTTCGCTTGTCACCCTCACTTCGTTCGGGCTACAACTCGCGAAATTGCCTAAAATCTCCGTCCAAAACAGATACGTAAATATTCAATGGATAGCCGTTCTTGTTCAATCGATTCGTTCTATCAATGTTCTTATCCGATTTTGTGCTACATGTATTCTAATTGAATTTTAATCACATCGAGGCAAGCTTTTTGTAAAATAATTAAACAAAAATTAAGGATCTCGGGTTTTTATTTTTGGTTTGAATCAGTTAGTTAAATGCGTCCACGTCCACCATAGATGAGAGTGTACGTATGTAAGAAGGTATATTTGTAAATGATTGTCGTCAAATTGTAATTGATGCAAGCCCAAGTGCGTTGTGATTTTGCATTACAAAAAAAATGGATTTAAAAATTAGGGACGTGATTTCATTTTAATCTTAACGTTATGGATGCATAATCGTACGGATTCGGAGAACTCCATTTAAATTGAACTATGAACACAAAATTTTCTTGTGCGATTCATCTCAGTTTAGCGATTTAAAAAAGTCAAATCGCTTAAACTAGAAGAATTGACAAAAATCTTATTTATTTCCAAATTTAGTTTTTCTGATTCTTTTTAGAGATTATGGTCACTTTGGTGATTTAGCTTTATTTAAATTGCGGGAAGATTTCGAAAATCAATTAATTAAGATTTGATCGACATCTCCAATTTCCTTTAACTATGAACCGTTTTAAGTGTAGAAAATGAGCTTCTCGATGCAAGGGACAAGTCTCATTTTCAAGAACGATTTGAAAATTAGTGAGATCGCCAATTAATTAAATCACGTTACAGGAACGAACAAAGGGTTTTTATGTTACATATTGTAAAAGGATGAACTAAGGCTGTGCGTTCAATATTGCTTTGAGCCAGTACAGTTTTAATGGGCCGAAAAAGTCAAATCGCTAAAATGAGATAAATTTCCAAATTAGAAGTTTTTCTTGATTCTTTTTGATGATTTTTCACACTTTGGTGATTTATAAAAGCAGTCATAATCGAGAGGTACCGTGTTCAGATCCGCGGCTGGGCAAGATGATTTTTCCTTCATTTGTTTTCTATGTAACACTTATTCATAGATATTCTACGAGACCGTTGCCAATTCGCAACGTTAAAAATATCGAATGTCCTATTTTAAAGTTGGAAGAATCGCCAAAATTGGAAGAACTTCTAATTTTGGCAATTTGAAAAAGCCAAATTCAAATTGCCAAAATTATAAACATCGCTAACAGTAATTTTATACGTTGTAGGAATCGCCAAAAAAATTGCTAAAATGAAAAGAATCACCAAAAAAATTGGCTCTTATTCTCATTGTTGCGATTTAACTTTTATTGACATTTCACAAGATTACTCGTTGTCGCGTATCTCCTAAGCACTAAAGTATTTTTCTTAAATGTATGATCGTCAAATGTTGGTATGGTAGTAAAGTATGACAGTCATAGTCATTTACGTCATAAGGACTGAACTTTACTGACTTTTACAACACAAGGACACAGAACGAAAGTACTTTTCCGTGTGATGTATCGAATTTTGCATGCTTGCTGAGAGAACCGAAAATAGAAAAACTGTCAATTCGAGGGTCGAAAATTCACTTTGACAGTTTTTATTTTTAATGCGACAGTTATTTACGTAAAACATTAAAATGTCCTCTCGTCCCGAACCTGTAAGGGTTCGGTCAAAAGTTTAGAAAGTTAACGAAGAAAAATTGTGTACCGGCCCAATAGGGTAACCACACCAATATTCGGGCAAGAATGAGTCCTCAGACACCTATTAATATTTCATTCAGAAACACTTTCTTTTATAAGAGAACAGTAGGTGTCCCACGACTCTGTCTTGTCCGAGCATTGGAACGCTCTTGTTGTTTCCATTCAAAAAATATAACCGAATTTGTAGGTGAAATAACTCGTCCAATTTTCTGACGTTCTGTTTTCTTTGATTTCAGATTGATTCTTCTTGACATTCTTCTTTCCCGATTCATCACACATCACCACCGTTAAGTAGACGAATTTTTCTCAAGCAGCCCGCATCAAAATTGCGTAGGGCATGTTTAATGACACACCGTGGATGTCTCAGTGTCGTCTATGGCAGAATCGGTTAGCAAACAATTGCTCTCTGCAGTGACGGAGGGGCATACTAAAAGAAGTTCACCATCAACAAGCCATAGTAGTAGGAGAAATAAACGACATACCCATACGTCTGAATCTATTGACAATAACAGGGACAGAAGTAGAAGTCGAATTCGTATAAGCAAATTAAATCAAACGCATCCATCGAACGAAAGACAACAATCGTCAACGTCATCGAAACGGTCTTCGTCAACAACACAGAGTTCTGGATATAAATCCGAGGATTCGGAAGCAATCAACTCTATAGCGAGTCGAACTCGATCGCATTCGCAACGGAAAAGTTTCGATCAAAATAATAGTACCGTTACGCCCGCTGAAAAGCGTTATCGCAGTGAAAGTGACACAAGCGAACTGCGCCAAACCGATACGGAAGACACTGAATACACTCCAAACAAACAATCAGCACAAAGACGTAAAAAGGAAGCAAACACGTCCAGAAAGTCTGCAACGAAAAAATCAGCAACCACTCCGAGTAGTACAGCTACGGAACAAAAACCTGCATCTGGCGAACGCAGGCGGAAACTTAGATCGTCCGATTCGCATACGGAAGCGGCCCATAACAGCACCATTAGTGGCGATAATAGCGAACAAGAATCGAGTTCGTCGTCAGTCATACCGAAAAAGCGTTTCCGTCAAAGTGATCCGGAGACTCTGAACCTGGGGGCACGTTTAGCGAAAAGTAGCAGTGGTCGGGAGCCCCAACAGCGTATTAGTACACAAGAAACACATACTACGGGGCAACCACCAAGTCTGCTAAGACGCAGTTCACGTAGCAAAGGTAATTTATATGACAAATAAATAATAGCAAACGTAACAAAGACACTTAATAAGTGTAGATAATGTAGGAATAATGATCGAGATGTGGGTCAGCGTTATTTCACGCAGGACCACTTAGGTTGTTTGGCAGGGTGAAACGAGAAACGAAAAAACATATGAAACTGCTGGTCCCTCCGAGGAGAGTGAGACGAATTTGACGCACATCTCGACCATTATTCCCCGTAGAGTGTGTGTTGTTTGTATGGAGGTTATTTAGTGTAGACGGTACTGAAAATAAGTAAATAAATAAAAAAAGGGGTTTGGAGGGTTGGAGGGCTGCATCAATTCATTTTTATTGGTACGTTTCTCTTACGTGACGATTGTTTACTGTAAAGGTACATCATCGACAGCAACGACGGGTTCCTGTGTCAGTACGTCAGCGAGTACGTCGCAATCGCATTCACGTCAAATCGGCACGGCTCCGATTGGCAAAAAGGGCTCATCATCGAAGGGTGGCTTCACATCAGCATCAATTGCATTTGACGCAGCTACTGCCACAGAACCATCCACATCACAAGCAGCCATGGCTAACGACGGTTCACGCAGCAATGATTCGATCCACACAAATCCCACCGTTAAACTAAACAAACCGCTACAAACACCAACAACCTCATCGCCGCTTGATGTTTCCAATGTGCATTTGTTATCGCAGCAAACATCCAGCAGCAGTGCTGGAACGTCCAATATGAGTTCAAGTAATGCAGCCGCACCACCGCATCCAGATTCGGAAAGTGACGACACAGAGGTCGGACATTTGCAAGCATTGCTGGAAACAAAAGGACTTCCACCCAATCTGTTCAGTGCACTAGGTAAGGCAAATGTTTTCAAATACCAATTCACTCACCTGCTCTTCACTGTGTCTATCTCGAAATCCTATATGGTTTGGTTTGTGTTTCAAGTAACAATTATTTCAGGTCCCCGGATGCACCATATGCTCCATCGTACGATCGGTGTTAATAGTTCATCGAAAGCTCAGCAGTTGTTGCAAGGACTCCAATCTCAGGATGAGAGCCAGCAACTTCAGGCCGCTATTGAAATGTGTCAAATGTTGGTTATGGGCAATGAAGACACTCTTGCAGGCTTCCCGATAAAACTCGTTGTTCCTGCATTGATAACCTTACTGCGGATGGAACACAATTTTGATATCATGAACAATGCTTGTCGTGCTTTGGCATACATGCTCGAGGCCCTTCCACGCTCATCGAATACCGTTGTCGATGCAATTCCCGTGTTTCTGGAAAAGCTACAAGTGATACAATGTATGGATGTAGCCGAACAGAGTCTGACAGCCTTGGAAATATTATCACGTCGTCATAGTAAAGCGATTCTCAATGCGAATGGAGTCTCAGCGTGTTTAACGTATTTGGACTTCTTTTCGATTAACGCTCAACGGGCCGCATTGGCTATAACTGCTAATTGTTGCTTGAGCCTACAACCAGAAGAATTTCATTTCGTTAACGAATCGTTGCCGTCAATGGCGCGCCTATTGACCCAACAAGATAAAAAGTGCGTGGAAAGTGTGTGCACGGCATTTTACCGTTTAATCGAAAGCTTTCAGCACGAGCCACAAAAGCTTCAAGAGATTGCGAAAAATGATCTACTTAAAAATTGCCAGGAATTGTTGGTCGTCACCCCGTCGGTATTGAACTCGGGAACTTTTACCAATGTCGTGCGAATGTTAAGTGTCATGTGCGCCAACTGTCCAGATTTGGCGATAACTTTGTTGAAAAATGACATAGCATCAACATTGCTATATCTGTTGACTGGATCAGCTGAGGCTACCCAAACCGGTGATGTTGAATTAGTTTCCCGCAGTCCATCCGAACTATACGAGATTACTTGCTTGATTGGAGAATTAATGCCCCGCTTGCCAAGCGACGGTATATTCAGTGTTGACGCATTGCTGGAACGACCAAATGCAGGAGTACAAGATCAAGTGCAGTGGCAATGGCGAGACGATCGTGCTATGTGGCATTCATATTCTGCTATTGATTCACGAATGATTGAAGCGGCTCACATGAACTCGGATGATGAGCTTAGTCTCAGCACATTGGGACGAACGTACACGGTCGATTTCCATTCGATGCAACAAATCAATGAAGATACTGGCACAACGCGGCCGGTACAACGTAAGGTCAATCCAACATCGTCTGCAAGCCTCGAAAATATGCTAAACAGTCAAAACGCCGCCGAAGGAAGTAATGGCAACGAGACCGGAACCAAAACTTTGAATTTGGCATTGAGACCACCGAACCCATATCGTGATGCCCGGATCGCTTGTTTGAAGGAAGAACGTGGCCTAGCTGCCGAATTTATAAAAAATTTATTTTCGGTGCTGTACGAAGTTTACAGCTCATCGGCTGGACCATCGGTACGATACAAATGTCTGCGGGCTCTGTTGCGTATGGTTTACTTTGCCAGCGCAGATTTGTTAAGAGAAGTACTCAGAAATCAAATTTTATCGTCTCATATCGCCGGGATGATGGCTTCAAACGATCTGCGCATCGTCGTTGGTGCATTGCAAATGGCCGAAATTTTGATGCAAAAGTTGCCGGATGTTTTCGGTATTCATTTCCGTCGAGACGGTGTTATGCACCAGATAAACCTATTGGCCGATCCATCGATTCCGATTTGTGCGAATCCGTCGCCGAAATCAAAAGATGCGATCGGTACGGCGAGTCCACCAGCTTCGTCCGTTCCACAGCAATTGTTCGACTTTGAGACGGCTGCCTCATCCAGTTGCAAAGCGAATTCTCACATTCGTAACCTCAATGTAGCCATGAACGGCTTAAATTCAAACATGAGCATTTCTATGCCATCCACATCGAGTATGATGCACGCAGCGTCAATGCCGAGTACGAGCAGTTCTTCCGCAATTGCAATTAGTCTAAACAGAGCAACTGCACCGGGTGGAATCATTGACTTTAAGCAACATCACCATCCGCAGCCCATCTCCTTACCAACCACTGCCTCCAATCACCATTTTCATCAAATGTATCCAATTAAAACGGAAACTTCCACGACGGTTAAGCAATTCCACCAGTCCTCACTTGGGCAACAGTTTCCCATCGATTTGATGAATCTGAATGAAGCGTCGGGTAACAGTAGTGGAGTAACGTCATCTTCCTTGGCCAAACGTTCTGATAGTCCTGGACCATCAAAGGTATCCGACATATTGAAGCGTAAAGTTCCACCGAAACGAAAATCACAAAACAGCAATCGATCGAAGACACGTCAAGAAGAACAATCGTCGGTCGTTCAAGACTTTATAAATCGGGCAACAAATTTGGGTAAGTGGAACGGTTGAACTATGTTGGGTTGGTTGGTTTCATGTTTGTTATGTGAATTTGTAGGAACTTGCGGTCGTAGTACACCGAGTTCATCGTCTTCATCTTCACGTTGTCGATTTAGTGCCACTTCAAAAACATCTTCTTTCTTAGCTTCACTAAATCCGGCCCGATGGGGACGCCAAGGCTCGCATACATTAGCCAGAGATAGTAATAGTTCATCGAATCCGCTCAGTAAAAGTTCGTCGAATTCGAATCTAATTGCTGCCGGCAATCGAGAAAAGGCTAGACAATGGATACGTGAACAAGCAATTCTGTTTGTTACCAAATATGGTGAGCCAGATGTTGACGGTAATGGGCGACAGAGTGCGTCAACCGTTTTATCGAGATTAAACGGTAAGAAGCAGCAGAATACGATCATTTTTTGTAAATTTACAATCGGTCTAAATTGTGAACGTTTAGGAATCATTCAAAAACTCGACGGCAGCATTGACGATTGTGTGAAGGCGTTGCGTGAACTGCGTGACATTTTGATTGAAAGTGATATATCTCCATTCGAGGTCAACCATTCCGGATTGATCAAATCTATGCTGTATTTCATGGCTAACGAGCACGGTATTGTGGCCAGAGACGATAGACTAAGGGCATTTTTACATATTTTCGCCGGGTTACCTTTGGATTCAAGGTACGTGACAAAACGGGCAGTGCAGTTCATTTTTAAAATTACTTTTTATCACGAACAGCTACAGTGGACCAGTTCCTGTCTTGCGTTCGAGCTCCTTCAGTGCATTCGTTGCCAAACTGAACGGTTGCGTGACACAGCTGGAACAATTTCCGGTAAAAGTTCACGATTTTCCAGCTGGTACGGGCGGTCGATCCAATCAAAGTGCACTTAAGTTCTTCAATACACATCAACTGAAATGCAATCTGCAACGTCATCCAGATTGCACAAATTTGCGTCAATGGCGCGGTGGTACCGTTAAAATTGATCCATTAGCTATGGTCCAAGCAATTGAACGGTATCTGGTAGCTCGTGGATATGGTGGCATTCGTGTCGACTCAGAAGATGACACCGAAGAAGAAATTGAAGATAGCGTTGCAGCTGTAGTTATGTCACAGGTAATTTTGTTCGGTCGGCTTCCGACGCTCTGGTCCAGTCGTTTCTAAAATGAAAACATTTTCAGACTGGCTTCAAACATAAGCTGCAATTTTTGATCGGAGATTTTGTGCTGCCCTACAATATGACAGTGTATCAGGCCGTTAAACAATTTTCGTCGGTCGTAAATGATCAATCCGAAACAGAGGCTGATACCGAAACACCAATCGGTAATAATAATCTTTTCGTCGTCGTAGTATACCGTCCCTATTCATGCATTTTGCATTGCAGGCAACCCAAGTGTGTGGGCACAACAACACACCATCTACTACAGGCCTATTGAAGAAGAGCAACAGGCCGTTAGTAACAAATCAACAAGCAGTTCGACAACGCGCAAAAATGGTAAAAGTTCGTCGTCAAAATTGATACGCAAGAAAACCGAATTTTGGACTGAAGGCACCATTCCAACAATTGTTTCCCCGTTGACGCAATTCTTATCGACAACATTGCCAGCGGATGTTGTTACAGTACAAGATGCGTCACTGGATGCCCTATGCATGTTGCGCATTGTAAATGCTTTGAATCGTCATTGGGAAAGTTTATATGGCTGTGTTAGACATGAAAACATTGTTAACCAATCGGAGTTCATCCACTCGAAGGTAAATTATTCATTTATCCGTCTAACTGTTTCGTACTTACCAACAAACGTCCCATACATTTCAGATTGCTGCCAAAGCAAATCGCCAACTCCAAGATCCATTGGTTATAATGACCAACAATATACCTCAATGGCTTCCAGAGATAGTGACCGCCTGTCCATTTCTGTTCCCATTCGAGACGAGACATTTACTGTTCTATGTCAATGTCTTCGATCGTGATCGAGCGCTGCAACGTTTACTGGACACTACACCAGATCTCAATTCGGCTGATACGACGGAAAGGGTTACGCCTCGTTTGGATCGCCGCAAAAAGGCAATATCCAGAGAAGACATCCTGAAGCAAGCGGAGAATTTGATTCAGGTAGGGTGCAATGGCCTTTTCCCATTTTCACCGTGACATAAGTCGACAATGGGGAGCCGAGATTTTGAGAATAAATTTTCTGATTTTCGTGTTTTTGCAGGATTTTGGACATTCGAAAGCTCTACTTGAAATACAATATGAGAACGAGGTTGGTACAGGCCTGGGACCCACGCTGGAATTTTATGCCCTGGTGTCAGCCGAAATACAACGCTGTGATTTAGGTTTATGGAACGGAAGTGATAGTTACAAACAAAACTCCTCATCAATAGTCGATGTGGTTAAAACCAACTTAGGAAACATAGATGATGATCCAGGTGCACCGCAACGAATGTCCGTTGGCAGCATTATTAGCAATAGCAGTGCCCTCAATATGCTAATTGAACAATCGGACAATATGATTGTAACCGAAACCGATGAACAGCAACAGCAACAACAGAATGACAATTCGAATTCGTTGGTTGAAAGTATGCCGCAGCGTAATCGATCAACAGTTACCTACGTCAATGCACAGTACGGTCTGTTCCCAACACCGATTGGCCGAGCAGCTAAAACGTCACAGTTGACTCGACTGAAGGCTAAATTCAAATTTTTGGGCAAATTTATGGCCAAAGCCGTAATGGATAGTCGAATGGTAAGTGAAATGATTTGCGGCGGTTCTATTTTCCGGAATCAATTGTATTTGATGTTTCTTAATTAGCTCGATCTGCCATGCTCCATACCGTTCTACCGTTGGATTCTCAACGAAGAACATTCACTCGGCTTAACGGATCTGGCTAGAGTGGCACCCGAAGTGCAAGCGACCCTAATCCGTCTCCACGAAATCGTAAAACAACGTGATGCCGTTCAACAAGATCCAGCGTTGGATGTTACTGAAAAGACTGAACAAGTGAGACATTTAACAATTCCAGCAAAGCGAATGACGGAAAATTTATGAAAATTACTTCTTTCCGGTTCAGATTGAATCTCTAGACCTTGATGGTTGTCCAATAGCTGATTTGGGCTTAGACTTTGTGCTTCCCGGACACGCAAACATTGAGCTACGCCGTGGCGGTCGTGATATTCCTGTGACCATTCATAATCTACATCAATACATATCGTTAGTGACACATTGGTTCTTGGTGGAAGGAGTGCAGAAACAGTATGAGGCGTTGAGAGAAGGTACGCGTGATGATATAAAGAAAATTAAAACATTTTCCCCGCAAATTCTAATCGTTTATTTCAATTTGTCCAGGTTTCGACTCTGTATTTCCGTCGAGTCGACTGCGCTTCTTCTATCCCGAAGAGCTGGAAAACGTGTTTTGCGGTTCGGGTTCGATCAACTTCAACCGGTGGGACGTGCGAATGCTGCAAGAGTCGTGTCGCATCGATCACGGTTTCACACAAGAATCGAAACAGATCCAGCAACTGTACGAGATAATGAGCAACTACAATCGGGACGAGCAACGTTCATTTTTGCAATTTGTTACCGGTTCGCCGTGCTTGCCGAATGGCGGTTTCAAATCACTCAGTCCACCGTTCACAATCGTTCGGAAAACATTGGACAGCAATCAGGATCCCGATGACTATTTACCTTCGGTTATGACTTGTGCCAATTACTTGAAATTGCCGGAATACTCGAATCGAGAGACAATGCGCTTGAAATTGAAAGTTGCAGCTAATGAAGGCAGTATGTCGTTCCATTTGTCTTAAATTCGATGAAAAAAAGAGAGAGAGAAAAATTGCGAGAAATTTCTAAAATTCGTTTTCGTTTCGATGATGATGATGATGATGATGGTTTTCAGTGAAGATTAAAACATTACATTTATATCTGGTCCTTTGGATTTATTTTCTTTATTTCGTTTATAATTAATAAATTCTTTATTTCGTTTGGCAGTTGAAATGAAATTTTCTTTCAAAAAAAAAACATTTCTGAAGATGACAACATCGAACGATATTTATCGAAGCAACAATATTTCTCGTAATAATAGTTCATCGATTGGTATCGATGCTAAATGTATGTAAGTGGCAATTGGTTCCAATTTTTCTAGTCTTTTGATCGAACGGTCGAAAAGGAAAATAAAAATGACGAAAAGTTACAATAAAAACAAAACGAGTGTACACATACAACAACAACAACAAAAAATCAATACAAAGCAAATAACAACCCACATTGTGAAACATTTATGAAATAAAAATAGAAATTAAAAATTATTCGTCTCTTATTTGGTAAGTCTTAAAATAATAAATTTAAAATTATTAACTTTAGCTGGTATAACATCTACGAGTATAATGTGACTATAAAATCATTTACAATTTAAAATTAAAAACAAGTGAACATTTTGAAGAAGAAATTGAAACCTAAAGTTAATGAAGTTAAGATTACAAATTATGTAAAAAAAACGAGAGTAAGAAACAAGTGTAAACTCAAGCTTAGTGCAATGAAAAATAAAAAAAACGTTTTTTTAACAACAAGTTTTTCTTTTCTGTGGACTCCACTTATACCCCTGAAACAGGCCCTATTTTTGGTCATGTTTTTTTTTTAATTTCCTATAGTGCGTCCGCTAAAGCAAAAGATTGTGCAAATTGAAGTAAATAGCTATTTTCATAATAAGGTAGTAAATGGGATTGTTTTGAGCACGAGATGTGAGATTGCCGATACGAGCGAAGCGAGTTCGGCAACACATCGTGTGCGCAAAACCCCCATTTCCTACCGTGTTAGGAACAAGGTTTTATCTCCTGTAATGTCATAATCACCATAAAAAACAAATTTCAAAAATCAAACTGAAACATAAACACGCCATGACGCCGTCACTCATTCATATTCCCCACAAATAAAACACACATCTAGTATATTGTCAAGAATTTGTCAATTTTCAGTGAATAAATGTGAAATTATCGAAGTTAGCCGTGCGCAAATGAGAAATTATCGAAATTTTCAGTTAATAAACGTACGTTCTGTGAATGACGTGTTTAAATCTAGCTCATTTTGATTCTAAAAGTGACACTCAAATTGTGAATATTATGACATTACAGGAGATAAACTGATTTTATGATTTTATTATGATCTGTGTGGAATTCTGATTCCAAAATCATCAGCCTGGAGCGGCCGTTATGTCACTTTGGCTTCACTGAATTTTCATGCCCGATGTGGAATAAGTTGTAAAATATTCTTAAATGTTCAAAGTTTTTTTTAAATAATTTTTTGTTGACAAAAAAAAATCAAAAATGGCCGAAAAATGGCGGAATGTTCATATTTTTCTGCTTGAAATCCCATCGAAATACTAAAAAATCCCGAAAACTTTCTTCGGTAAGTTTGTAGCCAATTCAAAATCCTGTACTTTACGTTTAAAATTTTTTTTAATCGTCCAAAAACTTCAAGAGATATCCCGCCTAGAGTGCACTTTTTCATAGGGTATTTCAGCAGAGTCAAGAATATTTTGTCAATTTTTTTGGTTATTTCGTTTTTAAATGACGTGTAAACGTAATATAAGTAAATCCTGCCCATTTATTTTATTTTCGAGACAGGTTTAGGTACCCAAAAATACGAAAAAACCGAAATATCTCGGCGAACTTTGAACCACCCTGTAGAGCACTCAATTTACTTTACTGTTCAAAATTTATTTTTATCTGAAACTGTATTTCATCACCGTTGTAACTATACCTTACACGACATATTTGAGCAAGAATTGGAATTTTTGGCTGAACTTGAAACGACCCAGAATCGTTCTACTTGAAAGGAGAAAGCACCTCAATAGTAATCCTCACTGAAGACGTAATTACTGTTCAAAAATGTGCAGTTTTGTAATGTTTTGTTTTGAAGGAAGTGATCAATTCAGGGCGGCACAGGTCACAGGGCCTTCAATAGGGAGGGACTTAGGTATAATTTTGACTTAAGGAATCCTCAGAAAGAATGTAACTGAGCTGTGCAAAGGACTAGACTGGGACTAGACTAGACTAGACCAGGAAGAACAATTTGGGTTTTCTCGTACCATTTTCTACACCCCGGTGAAACTTTACGTCGAGTCTATATTTGTTTGAAAGTTCTTGAAATTCCTTTTAGAATGAGCTACGACACGAATTTTTCCCAATATTTGCGGATAAAACGTCTGTTACATTCGGACGATATATTTTGTTGTCGAAAAACAAAAATATAAAAAATGATAATTATGAGGCTTGAACTGACGATCTTGCCAACTGCTAAATTGCATTTTAATCCACATTATTATTATCACTATGGAATAGTAACTACGGTTCAAAATAAGCTAAGCTGGGATTAACAACAATTTGTTGCAAGATCTGCGACTGGAGTGCGGATATGCCCAGTACTGGTTCGAATCTCGTCAGGTAAAAAAAACTGATTAAACAAAACGTTTCTAATTTCAGATTAACGAAAAAGCTTCTTCTCATATCATACCTTTTTTTTTAACTCATTCTCATAACCAAATGATAGCAACATCTATGTGAAAAATGTCCGAATAATCTTTTTTTCACTAAAGTTAACATGATTTGATTAAAATGATATCGCAGTAAAAATGCAAACGTCAAAAGTTAGGTCTCAAAAGATTAAAATTTAATATCTCTGGGGACTACTTATTAGGGGATAACCTCAAGTAATATCTGAGAGGATTAAATTTTAATTCCAAAAAGATTTGGCTCTAGTTCCAAATTTGTCATTTACGTTCATGACGACGTAAAATTTGCTTTTCAGAGTCGAATAAACGGTAGAGAATCACAGTAGAAAGAAATGTCGTTTATAGTTTTAGTTGCATCAACCATTTTTATTGTCCAATTTTTATGCTACATAGAAAAGATAATCCTATAATCTACAAAATAAATACATTTTTCTTAGTAATATTGTCAGCGAAGTTTAATAGTAATAAGATTCGTAGTAGGGACTACCGCCAAAATATGCATTTCCGCCATAATATGCATTTCCGCCATAATATGGATTTCCACCATAATTTACACTATTATAGGGACCACCATACGCCGCTCCTGCATTATATGGATATTGGCCTGTAAATCCAGAGCCCAGTGAGCCGCCATACGCTCCGAACGCTGCTGCACCAGCTAGTGCAACTAGTGGCACTATACAATCTAGAGTGGGTTCTGTTATTGGGTTGGTATGAATGGACTGAAAAGAGAAATGGTTTAAAACGCACAGCATTTCGTGGATGACTTTTGTATGTGTTTACCACAGTGAATTGGAAAAATAAAATTGCAATAAGTAACTTCATCGTTGAATTATTTAAGTATTGTCGATATTTATGTCTTGAGTTAGATTTACCTTTAGCTTTTAACGTTAACGAGTCAACTGATGATTATTCTTAAATACTTAAACGCTTTTATATGCTAAAAATTGGCTGGTGGATTTTGTTCCCAAGCTAACTGATACGTACTTACAATGTATATATCAACCAATTGTTTAAACACGAGCAAGGCTATGTTTATTTTGGGACGAAAAATCTTGTGATGAGCATTCGGCATAATATTTCCATATACTATTAAATTGAATTCGATCAGAAAGGTTGTGTATTCGCAAAGTTATTTGAAATAATGCATTTTTAATCGAGGCTCTTTTAGCAATTTTTTTGTATAGTTTTTAATTTTGCTGGGTTCAAGGCATTTTTGTTTTGTGATCGTAACTAACGTAATCAGACAAGTAATTAATGAGTCATTTTTGAAAACGCGTATAAAACATTATTTTTGATTCATTTAATAAAGTCATCTACTCTATTAGCTCCTAATGTTCCCAAAATGCATGCCGCGTTCCCTCTTTGAATGGCAATTGAAATTTTCTGTCCAACAGTCCAACATTATAAAAACTATATTCACCTGAAAGGAGGGGTCCGTGTGTTCTTGCGGATTTGCGTTACCTTCAGTGATTATATACTTTGGTGGTGTGACGCAAGTTCTTTTATCCACTTACAAAAGAACTGATATCGGTGGCGCTTACAGCTTCGACTCGCAAAAAGAAAAGCAAAAATTGTACCAAAAAAATTCTATTTCCTTTGTTTCAGCACGTATTTTTCCCGATTTCAACAATTTTCTTAACAGTACTTTCCTCAACATCTGACACTTGTGACACAAAATTTGTTCATTTGTTTGTATCACCTACATCCACAAAATCATCAACTCGTACAAAGAATAACTTCGACGTCCGGTTTAATCATGAGACTCATTCATATCGGACCCGTCAAGTGAACCAACTGCATTGCTCCGACAAACATCCCGCTTTGATGCAATCGATGATGGAATACAACAGGTTCTGTGGTGGCCTTCGACACCTGACGATCATAAAGTCTTTCAGATACAGAGTCAAGTTTGACGTCATGAAAGTCAGTGATCGAAAATACAGTGTGATATTGCCTTATGTTTTCCTTAACTGATTCGAAATTTAGTGCTGCCTTTGTGATGATTATTTTTTGTGATATTTGTTTTTTATGTAACTTTCTAGTCCCTTAATTATCCGAATTAATTTAATTTATTTATCTATTTTGTTTTTCCTTGACAAATCTCTTTAAGAGGATTGATCTATCGACCTAAATGTATTTATCTTTGTATGTATATGTATAAATCATCGTTCGTATCCCACACACGTCAGTCAAGGGATGATAATAAAGAAATCGTTTAAAAAAAAGGTCAGTCACGGCGGAAATAATGACCTGATGACTCGACTTCGCCTCGTTAGGACGAGCTTTTCATCACTTAATTATAGAAAATACTATTGATTTTTTTTTTCTGAATAAAATTTTAAGAGAAAAACAAGCTAAAAATTTGCTAATTTCTGGTTTACAATTTTAAAATTCAGGCAAGTGGCAAAATATTTAAGCATAAGAATAATGAATATTAGTTACAGGTAGTATTTTATAGGCGATCTTTCGTTCGCATATCTATTAAAATTTGCTTTGCAAGTAAAGAAGGAAAATTAAAGGTTTCTGGTTTCTTATTACAAACTCCAAATGTAGACTCGAATGTATAGAGTGTAATTTATAGATAGATTCGAGACTGGGTAAAAGTTTCTAACATTAATTGATTACAGTCGAAGAAATATAGTTCTCGGGTTTTCCAAAGGTATTAATCTTATTTAACCCACACTTTATCACACAAATGTTAACACAGCAGTCACAATGACGGCGCTGCAGTCACGATTTCAAAACGTGATATGGGGTGGCTAAAGCATATTTTGGTTTTAGCTTCTTTTTCGCTTGGTTTTTAAATATTACATTAGGCTTCTAAATTAGGAGTATTAGGAACTAACTCGAGCACAAGTTTTGATAATTCAGTGAATTGCTTTCATTCGACGCTTGTTTCTTTTAGTTTTTCTTGATTTATTTTAATTTAAATGAAATAATTTGTAATGAAACTTAATTGTAATATTTTAAAATATTTTTTATCTCGGAGTTTTAGTGCGGAAGAAGACGCTTTCTCCGAAAATAAAAACCCGAAAAGAATAAATAAATCGACCAATGAAATTTCAGAAATTAACAAAAAAAAAAGTATTAGGAGTTCAATATGGTCACTGACCATTGGTCAGCAGCTTTCATTAGTATAACGTTTACATTTTTTGTTGGTGACGAGTTTGAGTACAAGTTTAATCAGAACACTGAACCAAGCACTAGAACTGCTTCTGGCTCATATTATAAACTAATTTATAATCTAATTTATGTGAAATTATGACTACTGCGTCGTGGAGGTCCGTATTGAAAAAAGGTCCCTTGTGCTTGGCTTGGCGCTTTGGTGGTGATCAAGGTTGTATATGAGGAGGTTACGCCAATCGTCATGATTTTACTGGCCCTCATAGGAAAAAAAACATGACGGCTATCGGTAAATTTGATTGCTTTTCAGTACGAAATTTCAACAAAATTCAGTGGATTTCAGTGATTCGATTTTTTACTACTATACTACTTCTAAGCAACATCGTTTACAGAGAGTGGCCAACCGCTCTGAAACTGATATTCGTTTTAGTCAAGTATTGAAATGGCATTTGACTATTGCATAGGCCGGTCCGTAACATAGAAAATAATCGGAGGATTGCAGAATCACTTCAGATGACAGCTTAAAAAATTCAATTGATGAAAAAGTCAAAGTCACTCAGTTTCTATCATAGACTTATATTTGCTCATGCGGTTAATTCACGCCATTATTGTCCTACAAATTCAAAATGGAACCGTCGAAGATCTATATTATGCAGTGTTAAATTACCCCATTGCCCATTCTCCATAAGGAAGACTTGAAATTTATTTTTCGTTTAATTTTTTATTCATTCATTCACTTCAAATTCAAATTCTGATGCGCATTTGGATATGTCAGATTAGTTGTCATTTTCACTTTAAAAAATTTATATGAAGTTTTGTTTTTTTAGAGGTTAGCTTTGTGAAAATGACAGTTAAATGCATAATATCAAATGCACATGACAATGATCTATAGAATAAGTAATTTGTTTTTTAAACGTTACCACACGTTATTGACAATTTCAAGATATTTTAATTGAGAGGTTACGCTGATCGCTTGATGAAACAGGACTCCACTCAGCACAAACTACATACCTTGGACATATGTTTGACATTGCAAAGTGGGCAACATAGAGAGACTGAATTTCAAAACCCACCGAAACCCCGTGCTTCCATCTACATACAAAACACATACCGAACGAGCCAATCTTAATCTATTGCGGCGTGAATGCATTGTGTTAATGCTGTGCTATGTCTGTTGGCCAGATTTATAGGTTTGTTTCAAGGTCATTTCGAAATGTCAAATTTCATCCACATCAGAAGGCAACTGAACATCAACTTTCAGATTGACGAAAATTTTAACGAAAAATTTACAAAGAAATTTGTTGTCGTTTAGTGGATGAAATCGTCAGCGTTCGTGTTGTCAAAGTTCGGATTTACAGTTATTTGGAACAAACCTTTGATGTTTATGATTATTGCTGTTATACGGTGTTTAAGTTGAGCGAGATGGAAAATCAACTCGGGGTCTGCTGTCATCGATAATACAAAAGAATCTGACAGCAGACCCCGAGATGGACAATAAGTTGTCGTTTCGCCATCTCTCTCACTTAAACACTCTATACTTCATAATTGCAACACCCCAAAGTGTTGAACATGCATACAAAAACAGTAAGGCCGTTACTAAAAAATTTATTTAATTGACCAGTTTGGTAAAATAAATTCGACTCATCCTTTACTTTCCGCATGGTCTGCCATATGAGCCATAATAAGAGGCACCCGGATAATAGCTACCTGGATAGTATGCACCGGCGCCTGGATAATATGAACCATATGAACCTGGATAGTTGTATGCACCATAATTGCCATAGTATTGTGGCCGTGCACTGATCGACTAGGTCATCGAAAATGTAAAAAATAATAATTTATTAATCATGCAATATGGAGTTATGAATTGTAAAACTACACACTTCAATCATGATTGCCACTAAAACTATTAGAACAATTGCAATGTAAGACTTCATATCGATAAATTTCTTTTATTTAGTGGTAGATGCGGTATTATTTGCCGTTTGGATGATGATAAACATGGTATTTCTGCAGACAGGCAATGCTTTTATACGTTTTGTGACGTATTTCACAAATTAATATACAACAGAATTGAAACATTACAATTTTAATTTTTTGTAATAAACAAATTATTCGCATTTTTTAATTCATTTCTGAAGGTGATCAAAGCACATTCAGAAGATGGCAATATAGCTATTTTCAAAGTACGTTACGAAATTGTGTAGTTTTTTGCACTAGAAGTGAAATTAATTGATTTGTTACTTGACTTGTTAGGTGGTTTGACCAGACCTGAGAAAATTCGTCTTACTTTTGAAACTTTTTTTTTGTAATTTTCTGCTGAGGATGATTGCGATGATTTATGCAATCGAAATAGATACGGACATTTTTTTAGTGAATTGTTTTATTTCATTTCATTCAAGAAACGGTTGATAAAAACTCGAAAACGATATAAAGACATAATACTCGAAAAACGAGCTAATCCATGTTGGTTTCTGGAAAATCTCAATAATATTCACATTGAATTTGACTTGATCATGTTACCATACAGAAATACATAGTTCATTCATGATCAGTTTTCCATACAATAAAGAAGTATTTTTCCTACACCGACTTCTCTTATTCTATCTACGCGATTCCAAATCGAGGAATTCCAAGAATTCAAAGCACCTAGGTTAATAGAAAAACACAATAGCACTATTGACTGAGAAGATTTTGGTGTTATCCGATCCAGAATTTCACGAGCATAATTTCCAGTTGTTAAGGAACACATTTCAGTCTAATGGATATCCTAGGCCTAGCACGTTGACAGAAGACATTATAAGGAAAACGAAATTGAAAGTTGCTGAAAAAGACACCCGATCAAGTGATAATCAACTTCCTGTTCATGGACTACAACACGATAAGCCAACTGTAGCTATTCCATATAGAGGTTTGTTCGAAAGTTTGAAGTCTATTTGCAAAGAACGGTTCTCTGTCATTGGAAAAGGGGACAACAACGTCAAGAAATTTTGTTTCAGTAGACTGAAGGACAAGACCGTTAAGATGGAACAGTCTAATGTGATTTACAAGGCCACTTGCTCTTGTGGTGAAATATATATTGGCCAAACGAAACAGAAATTGAAAAAGAGGATGTACCAGCATAAATACAACGCGAAGATCAAGAACGTCGATCATAGCGCTATTACTGAACATGCTGTTACACTAAATCATGAACCAAAGTGGGACGATGTAGAAATCCTCGATTTCGAATACAATAAGAAAAAACGGTGCGTTTTAGAAATGGTACGTATTAGGAAGAACCCGAATTCACGCCGTAAGTGTGCCTAAAATTTGAATTTTAAGTGAACGATTCGATGAAAAAGTGAACCGAAAAATACATTTCAACGCTTCATTGTATGAAAATGACGCTACGTTAGAAAGACCTCCGCACTTTCCATTTTGAATTTCGACCGCACTTACGGCGTGAATTTTATCAACAAACAAAAAGAATCAATTTTCCTGTCAACAGCGTACAATAACATCATTTGAATTGTCGCGCTATATGTAGACCAATGAAGTTAGTTTAGCCGTGTGCTTATTATGTAACGGATGTCAATACTTTTTCTAGGAAGTTGTTCTTTCTGTATTCAAATAGATTGCAGTTGTGATAGAAGTTTTTGAAATTATTTTTCTGATTGATTTTTGACAAAGTGTATGTTTTTGTAAGGTGATTTTGTGATTAGAATGTAATTTCAAGTCGCATTTTCTAATGTTTTTTAATGTTCGTACAGACATAACGTACACAGAGCTTTTGTTGTGGGCTATATTTTTTCAATGTTAATGTGAATGTAAGAGATATATAGTAACACTGTTCTCTCTTGAATGTTGTATGACTTAAGTTATTTTTGATGAATTGTTTTGTTACAGCCCTGAAGATGTCTTCAATTGGAAGACGAAATATATTGGCAAAATAAGTAAAAAATTTGTCTTTATTGAGCTAATCCGACAACCTGATTAATTATTAGATCAGCTCATAAAATATTGAGGTAGGTTAATAGAAAAAATAAAGTTATACTTTAATCGAAGTATGCGAATATTTCCACACCTTTTTTATAATATCATTGCAGAATTACCATAAAGGCTGCTAATGGTATTATTGGTATCAAAAAACTACTCTATTTGACATGGTAAAACCTCTATTACCCTGCTAGGTGCTTTGATCATTGTCATGTACATTTGATATGTCAAATTAGTTGTCATTTTCATAAAGCTATCAAACTTTAAACTTTGTAAACATGACTGTTTAATGCATAATATCAAATGCACTTGACAATGGTTCTATTGCCACTGACATCTCTCTGTAAGAAAAACCAATCAATTTGTGCTGTGTGAACGCTCTCTTAATGACAAACGTCAAAGTAGTTGGAATAAAAAATGGCCACAAAGAATTTGATGTACGTTCTCTGTGCTTGAATTTTGTTCGAAACTAATACGTTTGTTAGCTAAATCAATGGTGTACGATGGTGAAACCGATAGCAGACTAAAAATAATTGTGTAATTTTCAAATAAAATGCTCAATATAATGCAGGAAAAGCGACCATTGAAACGCCCAAAATTGGGCCCTCCAGATGTTTACCCACAAGATGCGAAACAAAAGGAGGACGAATTAACAGCAACGAATGTGAAACAAGGTTTCATATCTATGTTGTTCCTTCAGGGCAACGAAGAATTCGGAACCGCTAGAAATTGCAATGTGACGGCCAGTAAAGTGGGAGCGTATTTTAATGCAATATTGGCACGACGTGAAGAATTGATGACATTGCCAGATTCAGGTCGTAAGAAGCAACAAATCAATGTGAAGGATAACTTCTGGCATGTAAGTAATCGCAGTCGCGCCACTTTGGACATTTGGTTTAAGGATCTTGCGGGTAACAAACCGATGACGTCATTGTCCAAGCGAGCGCCTTCATTTAACAAAAAGGAGGACATTTTCCCGTACTTGTGTGATAATCAAGTAAGCATGCAGAAGGCTGCGTGGTTTATTAAACTGAATTCAGCGTACACGACGGCTGTTTCCGAGGCCAAAATTAAGAAACGACAAATGCCCGATCCAACCACCGAATGGACTGGGACAATTATCAAGTTCATGAAAGATTTAATACCAAAACTGCAGGATCACTACCATCAAAGTGCGTTGCCCGAAAAAACACAAAATTTTTCGTCCAACGCGAATACACCAACAAACAATCCTACTGTTCCTCCGTCCATGACTGTGCCGCAACCATTAACCAGTCCAGCATCGAACATCCACAGTCCAGCAACGACGTCAACACCGTCATCGAATCAACAAGTCGGTTTCACTGTAGACGACTACAAAACGACGGTGCGACAGTGGACTTATTGTACACAATTGTGCAAGTATATGTTCGAAGAAGGACTGCTGGATCGACATGAGTTCCTAAATTGGGTCCTGGATATATTAGATAAAATGAAATCGCAACCATCGGACGACGGCATTTTGAAATTATTTCTACCCATGACGATGCAATACATGCCCGAATTTGTGCAATCCGAAAGACTGTCGCGACGTCTTGCCTACATGGTCTGTAAGAAATTGTCTTATATGATCTACAATGCATTGGAGGCAAAGGAAAATTTAGCGGCCATCGGTAATTTGGGTGACCCAAGAAGTGATCAACATTTAATTAAAGTCGAGGGTGGTGACATAATGAGTAATGTGTCGCCGATGAATCACAGTGAGGTGAACAGTAATATTGCAATGCCATCGAAATCGAATGGATTTATGGATCACCACCTGAACGACTATCTTCAATGTCCACATCACCGCGATTTAATCATACAATTGAGTGCCGTTTTACAGGTCATTACAATTGAATGTCCAACAGCGTTGGTTTGGTGTGGGCTTGGTGAAACTAGAGCTTCCGCGGCTTTAGTCGGCAGTCCATTGGATCATATCCCAATACCACCGTCAGCGCTGCCGATTCCCAATAAATCCAATGCGAGTGTTGCCGAACTGCAGACACACCTCCGAGTAGCTGAAGCTAATATTCGAAAACGATCCAGTCATGCCGAAGCGAAATGGTGCACGGACAAGTGGCAAAATAAAAATGGTAACACCAGTGCCATCGTTTTAGCGTCATTGGACGCACTAGATAGCCATTGTTTCGATAGAATGGATACGAATAACAATAACAATTTGGAGGCGTTATACGGCCGCATCTTTCATCATTCACCATTCGTCGCTGTCAAGCAGGAAACGGGCAAAGGAGGAGAACTCAAGGAAACAAAAATCGACTACGATCCGAACAAGGATGCACCAATTGTTCAAATTTTACTTAGTTGGGCCGTGTCGTCGCAACGATTTGGAGAGCATAGAGCTATGGCCGTTGCATGGTTGTTGGATAAGCGTCAATCAGAAGTCACCGCATCCGATACGGAATCATCGAATGCTGACGACAAAGAATCAATCGGTTCGGGTACAGGTCTCTATGGTGGCGTGCCAGTATTCCAAAGTATTCTAATGAATTTTCTGGACAAAGACGCGCCGGTACTGGAAGAGAATGGCAGCATTCAAAATCGTTCGCAATTTACAAACCTGGTGCATTTGTTCAGCGAGCTGATACGTCACGATGTGTTTTCCCATGACGCATACATGTGCACGTTGATTTCGCGTGGCGATTTACTGACGGGCAGCAGTTTGTCGATGAAAAATGCTACCGCAATTTCGGCAGGCACAGGACCAGTATCCAATAAGACGTCACCTCACAATCAAAACCAAGGACTGGACGACGACATGTTCGACTTTAAACCGAAAATGGAAGAGTTTGATGACTCAAATGTAGACGATGACTTGGACAAAATATTGCAGAATATCAAGGAAGATCAACAGAATGCAATGGATGCTCCGGACAGTCCTAAAGATTCGGAACAACATCATCACAGGTAATGATTGGACCAGTTGAGAAGGAATCGGCCACCTTCAATTTGGGAATGTACGACGATGACGTTCATGAAACTTAATTTCTATTTCCAGTGCTACTCATATGACATCCGATCCACCAATTTCTCGCCATTTTTTGTATGCAAAACACTTTCCCCTATGTCAAGACGATTCAGTTTCGCAGCACGACACCAACCAGAGATACATTCTGTTGTTTGGCGTTGGAAAGGAACGGGACGAAAAGAAACATGCAGTGAAGAAAATGTCGAAAGGTTTGAATTTTGCCCTCCGTGAGATGTTCTGATGCACTTGAATGATTTTCCTGTCCTGTCACAACAGAAATCTGCAAACTGTTCTCCAAGAAATTCAGTATCGACGTGGCCGAAGGTGGCAAAGTGAAGAAACATTCAAAAAGTGAATTCAATTTTGAAGCAACAACAAACAAATGCCAGTCGATGTCCTATTTTGATCAGCATGTCGTAACTTGGCAGTGTGCCGTAACCGTACAAGAAATGTTAAACAGTTTTGCAATGGGCAATAGCAATTATTTGCCCGTACAGGAGCATGTCGCATTTCTTTTCGACTTGATGGAAATGGCACTCAATATTTACGGTCTTATTGACATGTGCATCCAGGTACGCCTAACGGACCACAACACATTTCCGAAACATTTACAGGAAAAATTTATTTGTAGATTTTAAAGGAGCTGCCAGAGGTTGAATCACAGCTAATGGCAAAGAATTCCATTTTGATGAAAAGTTACACGACCTCATTAAGTCTTTACGTCGTCGGAGTGTTGAGACGATACCATTGTTGCTTGTTACGTACGACACGCAAAATCGCTCACTTAGTTCAAATATTCTAACTGAAGTTCAATTTGTAGTATCACCGGATCAAACGTCTGCCGTCTTCGAAGGACTTTGCAAAGTTGTCAAACACGTCACGAATCCGGGAGATTGTAGCTCAGCGGAACGCTGCATACTCGCTTATCTATTTGATTTGTACTCGTCGTGCTCCTTGCTGAAGACGAAGCCACAGTCCACCGAACCATTCCACAATGCATATCCAAAAATTAAATTAGCTCTCTATGCGCAACTAACACCAGTGGCAACAACACAATATTCCTGCAAACGTGACTTTATGGCCGACGTTCTAGCCAATCCACGACGTGGCGGCAAAATTGAACCGTCTTGGGGACGCCAATTAAACGAATCAGCCGCAAATCGATATTCGTTCGTTTGTAACGCTCTGATAGCAGTCAGCCAGGAAACGGACAATGATCGACTGAACGATATATCGCAAACATGTGCTGAACTGACTGCTTGCTGCAATTCGTTGAGTACGGAATGGTTGGGTGCATTGATTGCACTGTGCGGATCCAGCAACGAACCATTTTACCAAGACATTCTTGGCAAGATTGACATTCAAAATTTGAGCATTCATAATTCACTAGCGGTGTTTACATGCATTTTAGTCGGTGAGTGCATAACATTAAATGTGGACTTGTGGATGTAAAGTTAACGAAGAGCCGTTTATTTTTTTTTTTTTTGCTTTAGCACGACATTGCTTCTTATTGGAAAAATTTGTCTGTCATGTGGCACTTCCACCGCTCGTAGCATGTAGTGGGGGCAGTGGAGGAAGAGAAATAACTCCGGAAGCAGAAGCTGGTGCACGTCTTTCCTGTCACTTATTGCTAAGGTAAATTTTTCTGAGCTTTCTTCTGTGTTGATAGTTGTTACTCACACCTCCATGGATCAGAAATCTGGCAAGTGTTCATCGAACAATTTTAGCGTTCTCCCTTAAATGACATAAAATTGACCCCAAATTTAGTGCCGACACACATAAAGTGTGGTTGCCCAGCATTACTATGCAAAATTTCTGCCCCACGCACAACTGGCGAGTTTTCTTTTCATTTTATACTCAAATTATACACTTGCTGTTTACAGGCTTTTCCGAACAATTGAAATACCCCAGCCGGGTCTATATTCCGTCAGCACTTCGCCGAATCCGATAACAACTCCCGGACCGGCGTGCAATATAAAATTAAGCTGCGATCGACATTTGCTTGCAGCGGCCCACAAAAACATCGATGTTGGTCCAGTTCTAGCCGTATTAAAAGGAATATTAGTGGTTGGCGATGCAACATGCCTGCAAAAGGCTCCTTCCACATACAGTAGTGGAAAGCGAAGCGGTTTGAATACGCCCGTTCATCCGGGTAGCACTCCGAAAAGTATGAGCGGTCCACCAATCGATTTAAGCCACATTTTGGGCACCAGCGAATTGGGAACGTTTTGTGATGGCGACGAACCAATGCTAGATCTATCGTGAGTTTCATATCCCCTCCGGATAATTTTCATTTGCGGTATTCCATTAACCATTTTCCATCAATATCATCCACCAGTCATTTGACCAATAGTGCTCAAAACGAAAACACTTCAAGTTTGTCAGATTTTGCACAGCACGTACTGCGACAGATCTGTTCACAGGAGTGGGTTTTGGAGCGATGTCTACAGAACGCAGACGAACTGTGTTTGACCGGATTTTTGATCGACGAAATGCTAACGCCAAAACAGGCTCAGCGATTACTTCACATGATTTGCTATCCGGAAAATGAATCGAACATCAAATCGGAAATGGATCAAAAATCCATCATTGTTCGAATTTTAGAGGTAGAAGCATTCGATGCGATTCATTCGGTTCGTTAATTGTTTTGTTTTTACAGAATCTCGAACAGTGGTCGCTTCGAATTTCATGGGTCGATCTACAATTGATGTTCAAACAAACGAATACAAACACCAGTTCACCATCTCCCGAACTGAACCATTGGCTGGATACGGTCGCTCGGGCAGCTATCGATGTCTTTCACGTCAAACCAAACCAATACAAGTAATTTTTTCCAATTCTTTGCATCGTGTCCTCATTCAAAATGAATGAATTCATAGACAAGACAAATCAAAGTCAATGTGGTTGGTTGCACCGTTGGTATCGAAGCTGCACAGTTCCGTTCAAGGACGAATTCTGCGAGTAGCTGGTAACGTTTTGGAGTCGACCAATTTCTTCACAACGACGACGAAGAAAGTCAAAGAGGAGACAAACGAAGACAGCAATGAGAGCAATGACGGAATGGAAAAAATGGAAAAGCTTCGCGCACCTCAAATGAGTCATCAGGCTTTTTTGGGGCTGATATTGACCTGTCTAAAAGGTCAGGACGAACAAAAAGAAGGACTCTTGTCGTCCCTGCATTCACAATTATCCCAATTTCTACAATCCAGCAACGAGGTACATACAAACTGTTCAACTAAGCGCGACACAATAACTTTGACTTAACCATTTTACTAACAGCTCGATGCTGTCGGTGGCATCGAATATCCTCAAGGCCGGGAACAGATGCTGGATGCTCTTCAGCTTCGGTTTTCGCTGGTCGGCGGTATGTTCGATGCTATTCAAAAGAACTCAACAGCCACAACCGACTGGGCAATTTTATTTGCACAATTGATCAGTCAAGGTGTCATCGACTTGTCCACAAATAGGTTGGCCTTTAAAGTGACTTAAAAATTTCACTTTCCCTTCAAACCTGTCTTGTCTTTTACGCAGTGAACTGTTCACGACCGTGTTGGACATGTTAGCAACGTTGATTCATTCGACACTGATATCAGATAGTCAATCAGAGCGTGACGAGAACAAGAAGCTGTACATCAATTTGATGAAGAAATTGAAAAAGGAACTCGGCGACCGGAACAATCCGTCGGTGAAATTCGTTCGTCAACTGTTGCCCTTATCGAAGCAGACGTGTGAAGTAAGTGATATTTATGGTTTCTATAGAATTTTCGGCTCATACATTGGTATACATAGGTCATAGCATGCGAATCGGCTGGATGTTTGACCGATACAAAAGGGAATAAAATATCTGGCTTCGATAGCATCGATAAGAAACCGGTAAGATTGACTTTGTTTCTTTCTTTGCTTTTTTTTTGTATTTTCACTTGATCGCTCCTAGGGTCTAAAACTGTCGGACAAACAACGTGTGAATGTCTGGGATTTTCTGGAAGGTCATAAAAATCCAGCTCCTTTGTCCTGGGCATGGTTTGGTGCTGTTAAGATGGAACGACGACCATTGGTAAAAAGGGCACAGAACATAGATTCGCTTGGGTGCTAGATGCATTTGATGTTTTTATGACCTATTTCCTTTAATATGATTCTTTTGAAAAACACCCTCCCGAAATCGGACGCATGTGTTACAGGTGCGTAGAAAGGTAGTGGCCGCTAGAAGTCAGAATCACTTATCAAAATTCCTTGAAGCTTTTGTGGCCAGAAGCAACTGATCGAAAACCGAAAACATACACTTTTGTTTGAGAAATTTGTCCAGGTACACGAAAGGTACAAGGTTGTGTGAGGTGTCATTAGGAAGGTAATGAAATGTCCTTTTAGGGTAAGTAGTTTTTATTTGGTTTTAAAATTCATCCCCACTCTGAGATATGCACAGTTGAAGAAATGGATAAAGATGAAACTGTTTCGGTTAAGTTATAGCGGTTCCCCTACACCCGAAACGCAACGAAAACATCCAAAAAAACTGTCGGCAGCAAACGACTTTCCAACTTCCTACACCTAACTTCATTTCCTCATGTCTCCGAAACGAGTGGACACGCACGGTTGGTTTGAAACGAGATTAAATAGGGACCGCCGACCACCAATAATTTTTTTTCATATTTATAATGAGTGATGGATAAGAACTTCACACAGGAAAAAATTAGCCCAGACCGCTGGGCCGTTTCTGAGAACCAGTGGATGCGACTACCGCAAGCAGTCAGGTACAGCCTGAGCACATATTTTAATTGGGATTGGTAGAGGGAACAATTCTTAGATATTCTGTCTAAAAATTATTGCTTTCGGTCATCTGCTCTCGGAGCAATAACAGTTGAAAGTCGAAATTTCCCCATTTTCGAAGAGTAATATATCCTTGACAAAGTGACCGAGCCAGCCAGTTAAGATTGATTCTAGTCGCGGTTAATGAGCTCTTTCGAATGGCGACAAAAAAACATTGAAGTTGTTCTTTTATGGTACTTTTTCAGAGAAGTTACTTTTTCCGCTACCCTCGGTGAAATTTGGACACTTCTGCACCTTTCTGGCAGCTTTATTTCAAACTAATTTGTCGCTAATATTGTAGCCTGAGGACTAAGCTTTACAACGATACCAAACATGCCATACATGATCCACAACAAATACTGTTGAAGATTCAGTTTTTCAATCGAAGTCACTCGCAAATCTGAAGCCCTCGAAAACGAAATTACAATAGTAGCGACAAATAAGTTGGAAATAAAGCTGCTAGAAAGGTACAGAAGTGTCCAAATTTCACCGAGGGTGGCGGAAAAAGTAACTTCTCTGAAAATGTACCATAAAAGAACAACTTCAAATTTTTTTTGTCGCCATGCGAAAGAGCTAGAATCAATCTTAACTGGCTGGCTCGGTCACTTTGTCAAGGATATATTACTCTTCGAAAATGGGGAAATTTCGACTTTCAACTGTTATTACTCCGAGAGCAGATGACCGAAAGCAATAATTTTTAGACAGTATATCTTAGAATTGTTCCCTCTACCAATCCCAATTAAAATATGTGCTCAGGCTGTACCTGACTGCTTGCGGTAGTCGCATCCACTGGTTCTCAGAAACGGCCCAGGGGTTTGGGCTAATTTTTTCCTTTGTGAAGTTTTTATTCACTCATAATAAATATGAAAAAAAATTAAACGTGGTCGGCGGTCCCTATTTAATCTCGTTTCAAACCAACCGTGGACACCCAAGTTTCCACCGACCAACTAAAACTAGGAAGTAGGATGAAATTTGACATAGTTAGGTTGCGTTATGGTCTCTCAAAATTTCTCCAAACTATCCAACTCCTTCACGAATTGTCTGAAAAATGGACCACTCCTTCACGATATGAGGAAATGAAGATGGGAAGGCAAATTTCTTGGGAATTTTCCTCTGAACTTTCCTAAAATCGACGATTTTCATTTCTTTCAAAACATTTCTAAAGTTTTACCTTTTTTATCATGCGACAGCTCGTTGGAAACGTCTCGAGGAGCTCTAGAAAATAAAATAAAGTTTTTGACTAAGCAATCGAAAATAAGACATTTTTTTAGTATTTTTCAAAGTTACATAGGGTAGCGCTACGAAAATGTCTGAAAATTTGTTCTGACGTGATGCATTTAGTGCAAACAGGGACGTCCTTAGATTGATTTGATTAGCTCTGGTATAATAACAGTTGAACAGTCTTTGAATGCCACAGATTCTTTTTGATGAAAGAATAACTAGCACGACATACAAAAATAAATTTTACATTCAGCTCCACAGTACAGTACACTCCAAGTTAAATGAATTAAAAATAAATTACGAAAATATCAAAATAATGATCGAGAGGTTTGTTTTGTTGGTCCATTCCCGCAGCTGCCTACCATATCTCAGTGTGGATGAATTTTAAAACCAATAAGAACTATTTGCCGCGAATGTACGTGAAATTACATTTCTAATGTTACTCCACGCGACCTCTTACGTTTCGTGTACCTGGACAAATTTCCATAAGAAAAGTGCATGTTGACGGTTTCCGAACACCACAAGTGTCGAGGAATTTTTTCAAATGTGGTTTTGGCTCTGGGGTTGAATACCTTTCAAGGCACAGATATAAACAGTTCACTGGAAATGCTTCCGATTTCGGTAGGACATTTTTCAAGCAAATCTATCACTTCAACATAGGCCAACAACATCAAATGCATCTAACATTGAGCTTTGTATCAACACATTTGAGATCCGAACAAAAAACATCGATGGTCTATTACAGTCAGAGGCAGTGAAATTTCAGCATATACGGTCTTACCACTACTACACGCGTGCGTGTAGCAGCTTCAATCGTATAAACAAAAAGGTTTCGATTGTATGTATAGATTAGCTGAAAAACGGCGGAAGCAAATTCATGCTGAGATTTCACCGCCTCTGACTGTATTGTGCGGCTGTTAGTTTCCCGAATGAAAATTAATTTTTCTCAAAATTTCAACTGAAAACAGCACTACGAGGAAACACATCGTCTATTAAAATATCATACACACAGTCTGGTTAAACCGAGTAGCTATTACTATGACCCGCTTCCATTGCCTCCAGAGGATCTAGAGCCGTTGCCAGAAAAACCTGTAAATATTACAAGAGAGGTACAGTCGCTCGATTTAACTAAAATGTTTTTCGTATATCAGAAAGAGGAAAAAGCGGATACACCATCATCCGTTGATCAATCGCCGGGCACGATTCTAAGTGGTCGCGGACGCGGCAAAGGTGTTAAACGTCCCAAGAAACCGAAGGCAACCGCACCAATTCAACCGATTCAAGCACAGCAACAGGCCAATCAGCAACACCAGCAACAACAAATGCAAAACAATCCAATGCAAAATAATCCAATGCAAATGAACATGCAGGTAAACTGTGCAAATTATGCAAATGAAGAATTCGAAGACACATCTGATCCATCGCAGAACCAGTTGAACCCGAATATGCAACAGTTTCAATCGAATCAAATGCAAAATCAGGGTCAAATGCAAAATCAGAATCAGATGCAAAATCCGATGATGAGCCAGGTTCCGGGTGGAATGAGTGGTGTTATGACTCCGCAAGGACAACAATCGGGAATGGGATTCGGTGGAGGACAGATGCAAATGGCACAGCAGCAACAGTGGCCGCAAGGATTCAATCCGATGCAACAGCAACAACAGCAACAACAATTTTATAATCAAGGAATGCAGCCTCAGAGTAAGTATTTCACACTTCGTTTGTATTCCTACTAATACAGCGGTCTTTGTTTTTCTGCTCAGTGAATCGATTTGAACGTCCGCAAATCAACAACCAGTCGAAGCAAGCTCTGTCTATAATGCTTCGCCAAAGACATCCACCGTTTATTTCCGGCAATCAGACCGGAAATCCAGGTTTTAATATGCAACAGCAGCAACAACATCAACAAAGTCAACAGCAACAACACCAACAGTATGGTAAGAGGACGAGTTGCACCTCACTCATGTGGGACATCGATCGAAATTGAAATTCAAATTGATTTGTTGGTATCCTAGCAAATATACGATCGTCACTTCGAGGCATGAATCCAGCACAGATGGGAAACAATCAGATGGGCGGAATGGTGCAACCAATGGGTCCAGGAATCAATCCAAACAGTATGATGTCGGGTCAAACTGGTCAAATGGCACCGAACCAAATTGTTGCACAAAACCAACAGCCTGGCATTGGCGGTATCATGGGTCAAACTAGTGGCGGTATGATGCAGCAAACTGGCAGAATAACGCCCGCATCAATGGGACAAAGTGCCGGAATGATTGGTCAAAGTGGTAGTAATATGATTCCGCAAGCCAACCGAACAATGGTGCCGACAACGATGATGTCACAGCAAGCTACTGGAATGGTACCACAAGGGATGAACAGTGCTGGCGGTGTTCCGGGTATACAGCAAGGCGTTCAGGGTGGTCAACAGGTCCAGGGCGGAATTTTTCCTGGAACTCAGCAATTCGGTGGAATGGCACAGAATTTCGGTGGCAGTTATAGCAATCAAGGAATGCCGCAGCAATCGAATCTTCAACAGAACATGCAAATGGGTAGTTTTAATCAGATGAATGCCCAACGTAGTCAAGCCGAATTTCTGGCTCAGCAACAACAACAAAGAAATTTACAACAACAGCAGGTTAATCAACAGCAAGTGCAAGCCAATCGTGGCCAATTTGCGCAACAAGTACCGAATGTTACAATGAACCAAGGCATGAATCAAGGTATGAACACAATGGTTGGACAGGGAGCACCGCCATATCAGAGACAACAGCCAACTGGTAAGCATTCTTGTTACAGTTAATTGATCCGTAGTTTGTAATTTTCAATACAACAAGACGCTATCAGTCAATCTCATTGAGATATAACTCGAAATAATAATCAGTGTAACGATGTCGAGACACCCTACGATCTGGCTATCCCGTTGCGACATGGAACTTGTCTAGGGAAATTCGGAAGGTTTTGTACTCAAGCAGAATATGATTTGTACACAAAAAAAATGTTTGTAGATAGAAGATAATGTGTACTGGAAAGACTCCAATACGTACCTAATTCCAAAATACAGGATCTGTGTACAATAACCGGCTGCCTCTACGCCAGAGTGTCTTGGATTGCTCTGGCTCATGAGGCACCCAGTTACTTTATATCTGATAATAAACAAAGGAAAACAATAGCACTTTGATGCAAATGTGCATCATTCCAAGTCCCTTCTCTAACAGCCTGTAAACACTGTAACAAAACAAAAATTGTACAAAGTTCCGTTCTTATTAAAATAATGTTTTATGACTAATTTATATCTCGGCAAGTCGCTATGTTCGAAATTTTTTTCATGTTTTTTAATTGCTCGGCATAAAGGGAATCCACAACAACAACAACAACAATTGTTCCAGTCACAGCAACAACAACAACAAAGATTGCGACAACAACAACTTCTCATGCAGCAGCAGCAACAGCAGCAACTGGGTAATTGAAAAATTTTCTCATAATTTAGCCCCTTTTATTTAAAAGTTGTAAAATAGTAGATGCTGCGGAGGTAGTTCATTACATGAGGGATCAATTTTGTGATACGAGCCGAACTCACAAGTGTGGTTTAAAACAACAAGCTTTTATTATTTTGACAAGTGTAGAGTTTGCATATCCGAGCCGAAGGCGAGGTATGCAACTACACGAGTCAAAATAACCGTTTCCAAAGCGAGTTGCTTAAAACCACACGAGTTGGGGGTGAGAAGTGCTATTCAAGTGAACAACTTTACGCAAAATACCCTGACCTGTTCTTAGAACAAGCACCTGTGTCAGCCAGGGCCTGTGAAAAAGTGAGGACTTAGGATTGGATTAGAATTGGTAGAGGGACAAATTCTAATATTTACAGCGTAAAAATTATTGCTCTCGAAAATTACCTGGATGGAAACTTACGCGTTTATTTGAAATTCGTTCAGCCCCACCGTGACATTATAACTTATCGTGGACGCGCTTTATTTTATACTTCTGTGATGTATGTCTCAAACATGTCGTTCCCCTATTTTGATTTCTCTTTTTCGCTTAGATGATAAAATATCTTACTGACATTTAAGGGTTAATCTCGGCAAGCCTCGATGTTCCACGTAAATTGCAGTAATATATATTATAAGTCAACTTATAAGGTGGAAATTATAAGTTACATCTTCATACAAGAAGTGCTGACGTTATAAAATCTCATTTGCGCAAACTCTTTAATAAGCCATTTTTCACCAGAGGGAAATCAAAAGCATGCACTACCGAACTCGGGATAAAAAAAAAATAAAAATCCCTTTTTCGGGTGATTGTTGACTTCCCCTGGGATCAACAAACTTCAAACAAAAACTGTAATTTTCTTTTATGCAACTCGAGATCATAATGTTCGAAAACTGCGAACTCTAGATCCTTCTGGTGCATAAAACATTGTATGAGTCTCGGCTGACGATGCGTATCTATAGCCTAATAAAGTACTTCGCACTCGATGTCATAAATAACTATTATGTATAGCTGTGCGATCAAAGCAGTGCGTAAATGGATTTTCATGTATATAAATTTACGTACTAGTGAGTAAATTGACGTTTGTAAAAAATGAGGATACCACTGCTGTACATAAAATCTTGTTGCTAACACGTTAGTAAATGGTGGTTTTGTGCATACGATCTGTTGCCGAACTCGCCTTCGGCTCGTATTGGCTAACTCACATGTATTGCGCAAAACATCCCATTTACTAACTAGTTAGCAAAATAGCTATAATCCCTTAGGTTAAAAACTAGTGTGTGATTTTATTTTATATTCGTCTGTATCGACAGGTATGGCTCAGCAAGGTGCCCAGGGAATGCAGCCAAATCAAGGTCAAGGCTTGGTAAGCCAACAAACACCAGCCTTGGTCGCTCAACTGCAGCGACAAATGCCAAATCAGCCGGGCGGAATGATGAATCAGCAATACTCACAACAGCCGTATTGATTGTCTGAAAACTAAACAACTTAAAAAAAAACAAACTTTGAGATAAGGCTCTATACTAAGAAATCCATTTTTATATTTATTTTAGACTTCCATTCAATAATTCATTTTACTATCATTTTTTAACGGGACATTAAAGATGAAATTAACTTTAACCGGGCTTTTTTTTTAGTATGGTTCTTCGAAGAATTTTGCTAACTGTGAAGAGTATCAATTTGAACTCGCTGTTCGATTTATATGATTACGAGTAATTGGAGGTTATATTATTGCCGAAAAAGGCATTATTACTTAGAATCGCATAATTATAATTCTATATCAAGCATTGGTGCGATCTATTTTGGAGTTTTCATCTAGCGTTTGGTCACCTTATGACCAACGGTACTTAACAGAGAAGTACGTTCTACCACCATACGCAGATAGATGTGATCAACTTAAAATGGTTACTCTGGCTAGACGGAGAGTTAACGCGACAATCCTCTCACTCGATAATCCTAGGGAGACTACATTCACCTCATCAGTGATCGCTAGCAATCTCCGCTTCGCTGATGACATTGTACCGATAGCAGCGAATCTAGGTCAGGCTCAGCTTATGCTACAACAGTTAAGTGAAGAGGCGAGCAAAGTTGGCCTCAAGATGAACTTATCGAAAACAAAAGTCATGACCAACATCGGGGACGATAGAGAAATCAAAATTGGTGACACTGTCATTGAACGCGTCGACAGCTATGTATATCTAGGACATAAGCTGAAGTTAGGTCTGGACAACCAAACTGCAGAAATAAGACGTAGGATTGGTCTTGCATGGGCAGCGTTCGGAAAACTCAGACTAATTTTCAAAAGCAAAATGAATAATAGTCTAAAACGCAAAGTTTTCGACACTTGTGTCCTTCCAGTGCTCACTTATGGAGCGGAAACGTTAACTTTAACAAAAGCATCCGAAGATAAATTGAGAGTGACACAAAGAGCCATGGAACGGAGTATGCTCGGAATAACACTCAGAGACAGAATGACGAATCAATGGATTCGACAACAAACCAGGGTCGTTGATGTCATGGAAAGAATAGCATCTCTGAAATGGAGCTGGGCGGGACATATTGCAAGAAGGACAGACGCACGTTGGACCAAAAAGATCATGAACTGGCGACCATATAAAAGACGAGCTATAGGTAGACCACCAGAGAGATGGACAAACGGAATTAAGAATATTGCAGGTACAAACTGGCAGCAAATGGCAATGGATCGTACGAAATGGAAAGAAGTTGGAGAGGCCTACATCCAGCAGTGGATAGAAACAGGCTGAAAAAGAAGAAGAAGAAGAAGTGATCGCTAGTAACGTTAAGCCAAAGTGAACGAGCGACGCGATTTTCTGACTTCATAACGATCAGACGTTACAACAGGCAATACTTGACATCATCACCGTTTAATAAAGCGTGTTCATTATTAATTGAACATCGCTGCTACACATATTGACCTATCACTGCCTCGGAGACAATTTAATACTGCATGTTATACCAGGTGTTTGGACATTAGACTGATCCGTGATTTGTTAACTTTTGTCATATCTCTTTTTTTCAAAGTTTTTGTTATTCTGCTCTAACATCTCGATTATTTATTTTAACTTATTTGACATATAGACCTCCCATTTTTTTTATTAACTTTTAAGAGCCATCTTTGCGTAGCCTACATTTAGGAGAAAAAAAAATCGTTTTTTGATGATTTCTCTAATCTAAAATCATTTAAATTGATTATTGGGATATTCTTCGGTTGGGATCAGTTGTTGTAAATAAAACGCAGTTTTAGCAGACGTTTCAACGCTATATTTGAGTCATCTTCAGTGCAAGATAGAGATTATCTCTATCACAATCACAATTTGGAGAAACCTGTGCAGATTACATAAATTTACTCAATCTGCAAAGGTTTTTCCAAGTGGGATAAGTTCTCACCCACAAACTAATTTTTCCTTTGAAAGTAACACATTTTGTTGTGTTTTAAGAGCGCTCACCCCTTAGCAAATTTTTAGCCTACATTTGTGCGCAAAAATGTTCGATTTTTGATGATTTCTCTGAAGCAAAATCTTTTTTTGAAAAAGAAAAACCATTAAAGCATGCAAAAATGTGTTTACTTTTAAAGGAAAAATTGGTTTGTGGTTGACGACTTATCCCAATTGGAGGAACATTTGCAAAATGTGTAAAATACACATTTTGTAAAGGTTTCTCCAAGTGGGTAAGGTTATGACTCACAAACCAAATTTTCCTTTAAAAGTAACATAATTTTGCATGCTTTAATGGTTTTACTTTTTCAAAAAAAGATTTTGCTTCAGAGAAATTATCAAAAAACGAATATTTTTGCGCACAAATGTAGGCTAAAATTTTGGAATTTCAGGTTTCATGTTTCAATGTGGAATTTGTTTTAGGGTTAGAATGTCCAACAAAATGGTGGAAAGCAGCCATCTTGAAAATTTTTTGTATTTATTGTATTTAGGCCTATATGACACATACACAGTTGCAGTAAATTGATAATCATAGAGTTTCGTTGACGGATAACTTTTTCCGGCATTTCAAGAAAATAGCGGCCATCTTGAAATTTCGTATTTTTTAGATATTTTCGGCTATAGAGAGTTGGGAAAAGTATCGCTTGTACAGTTTCGTTGACGGAAGACTTTTTTCGATATTTCAAGATCATGGCGGCCATCTTGAAATTTCGTATTTTTGAGATATTTTCGGCTATACGGCATGTATAGAGTTTGGATAAAGTATCGTTTGTACAGTTTCGATTGCGAAAAACTTTTTTTTCGATATTTCAAGAAAATGGCGGCCATTTTGAAATTTCGTATTTCTGAGATATTTTCGGCTATACGGCATGTAGAGAGTTGAGATAAAGTGTCGCTTGTATAGTTTCGTTGGTGGAAAACTTTTATCGATATTTCCAGAAAATGGCGGCCATCTTGAAATTTCTTATTTTTGAGATATTTCCTGGGCAAAAATGCAGTATAGGTGAACAGGGTGGATCGGCGATTTTTTGATTGGGAATAGTAGAGAAATGTCACCTGACACCATTTCAGGCAAAATTGGGGCGCGGAAAGCAATTTTAATTTTGTCACTTTGTATAAGAAAAATTAATTTGAGTCGAAGAAAAATATTGTTTGTACAAGGAAAATGAAAAAATTAAAATTTCTTTCCGCGCCCTAATTTCGCCTGAAATGGTGTCAGGGGACATTTCTCTACCATTCACAGTCAAAAAATCGCCGATCCCCCCTGTTCACCTATACTGCATTTTAACCATTTCCTGCTGTACGGCATGTAGAGAGTTAGGATAAAGTGTCACTTGTACAGTTTCGTTGACGGTAAACTTTTATCGACATTTCAAGAATACGGCGGTTATCTTGAAATTTCATATTTTTGAAATATTTTCGGCGATACTGCATGTTCAACTTAAGAAAACACAATTTTAGATCATTTATTTATCAGAGTTTTAATGTCCATCGACGCACCCAGTGCATTAAGTGATTTCCAGTGTTTGATAACTTGGCGCAAAATATCATAAGTGGAAACAACTTAATTGACTGGGAACATCGATGACTGTTAAAATTCGAAAATGTCTCAAAATGTTCCGAACCAAAAAAAGCCCACTGTAATTACAGTATGGTATGGTACGAAAGCTTTACAAAAAAAAATGCGTCACAAAGTGGCAGATGATTATTGTCGTATGAGGGGTTTCCTCAGCATCTGCCATTTGTGACGCATTTTTTTTGTAAAGCTTTCGTTGTAAAATCTCATCGGTAAACTTCTCGTTGACATATTTTCGTTAAAATTTTCTTGGTAAAAATTGATTACGTTGAGGCGCAGAATGCGTCACCAAAACCGATATCAAATGTTTTGGAAGTTTAATTTTTACTACACCTTTTCCTCTTTGAGGTTTTTGTGGGATCGATGGTTTAGTGTCAAAATTAAAGTTCAACCCGAGGGGGCAAACCATTTTCAAGTTCAACCTTTGCGACTTTTGAGAAATGTTAAAGTTAGTGCCTAAAAATAACCTTGGTCTACGCTCGGCAAAACGCTAGCTAGAAATGTGGAATTGGACAATCCACGAAAATCACATCACATCACTCAAGAATATCAATCGTTGACACAAACAAAATGTCAAAGAAACGCGTATATTTGCCGATCATCTTTATTCCGGAACCGCGAATCCAGAAACGATATTTCGTTCCCAAAATTGATTTCGATTTGCTGACCAATACAAACGACAATGAATTTGAAGCGAAATATTTCTATTTGAGTTGTATGTTAGACTTGAAATCGTGTACTCTACGCTAAACACTAAGCACCGTCAATAGGTGCGCACATCCACGTTACAAATATAATTTTTCTTGAAATTTTTAAAATAACATCTATCGTGTCTGCCGATTCGCCTTTTGTGCTAACATGCTGGCATTTGTCGCACAAAATCGGTGGACGGTTTTGCGAATTTATTTCGTACCATGTACGAGGCAATCACTTCTGCTACTTCATGTGGTCGATCTTCGTGCACAGCATGACCGCATCTGGCCAATACTTGCATTTGAAATTTTCCTATGCGGATGGGATTAAAAATGAAGGAAGAGCAAACGAATGTCCAGTCGTATGGTCACATTTACCTTGCATTTGACCAACGGTTAATGTCCTGTCGAGACCATCAATGCTGGCGAGTAACAGCAGTTTCGGAACTGGAAGGTCCAAGAACTTTTGACTCAAGCCTTCGAACCAGCCAGTCCAAAATTTTTCGGACGATGCTAAATCGATTCGCCAACGATATCTGAAAGAAATTCATTTTTATGGCCAATTACTCATCAGTGACGAACGCAAAACTGACTTTTTATTGTCCGTCAAGTCGGTGGGTGTTTTGAACGATGGGAAAACAGTTGGTTCATCCGTCGTCTCCAGCTCAGCATCCTCAGATATCGCTAATGGGTTTGTGAATTTGATTGGCGGAGATGATTCGGTTTCACCTGTGGGAAGAGGTAGTTCGTTGGTTGCTAGCAAACCGCTGCCACAACTAGACGAGATTTTTATGTTTTGACCAAAAGATTTAAAATGAACTTTAAGATCGTGTATTTACTTAACAATTTGTCCGGGCATAGATACTTTGGCCGAGTCGACGTTGCGTATCTGTCCACTTCGAATGCTGTTTTGGGATAATAAAATCCGATTTGCATTAAAACTAACTAGTCGAAGTCCGTTCGGTGAAGCACAAACCTCCATTCGATGGCGTGTTGGATACTTTTAAAGTGTGATGGTCGAGATCTCAAAAAGCTCTGCATGCTCGCTAGTGCATCCATAGCGGTTCCTTCTACGACGTCAATGACAACGCATCCCAGTAATGTTGGAATCAGACGCAAATGTGAAATATGTACACAGATCGCTCCGCCCATTGAATGGCCAACGATCATGATTGGTGGAGGATTTTCGGGATACAGTGCTTCCAAAACCTTGGCCACGTCACTAATTTTTGGAAGGTAAGGAACAAAAATTATATGGCCAGCAAAGACAAAATTTTATATCTCACGTTGCCAAGGTTGTTGCCGACAAATCTTGGTCGTCTGTCGTTTTGGTGTCACCATGTCCGCGTAAATCGATTGCCATGCATTGACAATGTAACACAGCTGTGATTTCAGTCTGTCCAATCAGAAAGTGGAAAGAGTTGATCTTGTACTACGTATCCATGGGCAATCGATACTCACAACAAATAGGCTCCATGTCAATGCCGAGAATCCGCCACCATGTAACAATACTATCAGCGGCCCAGATTCTTCCGTTGGTGACCGTGACAAATATACGCGAAAATGCTGATTGTCGATCTTGACATCTTTCTGTTCGTGAAAGTATTCACTCCACATCGTGGGCGTGTAATCCTTCTGTCGGTTTTTTTTAAATGAGCCATCTCTGTGAAAATGTTGTTTCATTTCCTAAACGTAATTTGCGTATAACCCTTAGTTTTAACACAGACCTTGATCTTGTCGATGACGGAACTGCCGGTGGCAAACGAGATTTAAGCACCGACTTCTGAAGACTAGACATTTTCTCGATGTTGTTTTTGTGTTTCACCAGGATTTATTTATTCAATTTATTTGGCTTAAACTTTAAGAAATTGGCATTTTGTTTTGATGTTTCTTAACGAAAGACGTTTAGATGTCAGCGTTTTATGTAGAACGAACTTGAAGATTGGTTTCGGCGGTATCGGTCAAGGCTCTGAATGAACAGGTTAGAGTCAAACCACATCGAAATTTTCTGTCGTGAAGTGACAGTTTTGACATTGACATTTTTGACGTTGTCATTTTTGACATGTGAAAAATTTCGTCATAACCTCAATTGAAAACGTGAACTGAACACAAAACTTGTCTTTAACCAATTAATTTTGAATAACATTACAGTATTATCGTAAATATTACAATAATGATACTATGACACTGTAATATTATTCAAAATTAATTGTTTTAAAATAAGTTTTGTGTTCAGTTCACGTTTTCAATTAACGTTATGACGAAATTTTTCAGATGTCAAAAATGACAACGTCAAAACTGTCTTATTCCTGTAAAGTTCCTTATATTGGTACGACATCTCTTTGAAACCATAAATTACTTTTCATGTGTCGGGGCCGAAAATGAGGGAGTTTCGATATTTTTCTCAGGTTTTCCACCCCTTACATGAAAATTTTTTTGAGTATCTGTTTTGGACGATTGATTTTAGGCACTTTCGCATGTAGCCCTCACTTCGTTCGGGCTACAACAAGCGAAATTGCCTAAAAACAATCGTCCAAAACAGATACACAAATAACTATTGTATATGACAACATCAATTTAAAAAAATCAAGTTTACTTTTCACAGCTTAACAAAAACAAAATTCCGAAGTTTCCTAAAAATCTGTACTGCGTGCGTTTATCAATTTCGGTGTCACTCGCCTTCGTGGCTGTCTTAACCAAGGTTCTGAAGGAACAGTTAAGACCAATGAAATTAGAGAACAGGTATGGTCGATTGGCGAATTCGTCTTAAACGCACTCACATTTTATGTCAAAATAATATGAAAATGAGTGCGTTCAAGTACGAAAATCAAATTTTTATGTCCTCCGGGCGGACAATAGACCATACCTGCTTTACACTTTCATTGATCAAGACAACTGTGAGTCGATCTGGTTGTACATGACATTACCCACGATCAAGAAACGTACCAATTCTTTTGGTTAACAAACAATTACCGAACATATATCTCTACTACCTTGGTTACATTCAGTGGGATTGAAATGCTCTCATTAGTTAGACAACTACTGTCAGTCGTGTCAGTCCGACTAGTGAGAGCATTTTATTCCCGATAATCAGATGTTTTGCTGTCATCGAAGGAACAACAAAATCATATTTAAGCGCTGTGCGATATTTACACAACACATAGTTCATATTGCAAATTGAAAATGGTTGATAACGTTAAGCATGTCATTCTGGTTCTATCCGGCAAAGGTGGTGTTGGTAAATCAACGGTCAGCACACAGTTAGCCTTGTCTCTCAAAGATGCGGGCTACAAGGTATAAATGGGACCTTTATCATCTATTGTCCATATCGCTTAAATCGTTTCCATTAGGTCGGTTTGCTCGACATTGATCTATGCGGTCCGAGTGTTCCATACATGATGGGCTTAGAAGATAAAAATGTTTATCAATCGGAAGCGGGTTGGGTGCCAATTTACACGGATGACGAGAAACGCTTTGCTGTTATGTCAATTGGATTCTTATTGAAAAATCGCGACGATGCTGTCATTTGGCGAGGGCCGAAGAAAACCGCAATGATTCGACAATTTTTGAAAGATGTACAATGGGAGGATCTAGACTATTTGATCATTGACACGCCACCAGGTGAAATTTGCTGTATAACTTGTTCAAAGAATGCAAACCAAAGTTCCGTTTGATTAACCAAGGTACCAGTGACGAGCACATTACAGTCATGGAGTGCATGAAGGAATTGAACTGTGATGGAGCGGTTATTGTTACAACGCCGCAACAAGTTTCATTGGAAGATGTTCGAAAAGAGTTAACATTTTGCAATAAGACTGACATTAAAATCTTGGGCATCATCGAAAATATGAGTGGATTTGTGTGTCCGGAATGCATGGACTGTTCGAACATCTTTTCGTCAGGCGGTGGTGATTCATTGGCAACACTGGCAAAGGTACCGCTTCTGGGCACCTTGCCCATTGAGCCTAGAATACAGATGCTTGCTCAAAGTGGCGTATCCATAATTAAAGAGCATCCAGAAACCACTTCGGCTGCGGTGTTTAAGCAAATCGTGAGAATGTTGTGCGGAATGGACAAATTTGTCGATTAAGTTTAAGAGATAATAAATTTTCGTTTTTCATTCTTGGTAACATAATTTTGAATACACCACCTTTTATACAATATATTTGTGGAGGGATTTTGCTTTGGTCCTTTTTTCAATTAGATCAAAATTCGTGAAGTTTGGCTTTGCTGTGCCCGAACTCAAACATTGCGTCACAAAGTGTCAGTCCAGGAAAAAAATTATCTGAAAAATCCATTTGTTGTAGAATTGGGAAGTTGGTGGTTTGATAGAATGACAGGAACCACTACCACCTAAATAATCCTGAAAGTCCAGGGCTGCTAGGAATTTCGCGCTGCGTCATCCACAATAATTGACAAAATGACACATTTTGTATTAGGAAAATGTCACTTTGGGGTTTATTGTGAATGACGCGGCGCGAAGTTCCTCAACACGATTTCCGCAGTCTACGACAATTTCTTTTGTAATTTTTTCTTGTTGGACTTGCGTCACACCCACTATGCTAACGCGCGGGCAAGTTTCCATCTATATTAAAAATACGATTATCTCTCGAACTTCAACTACAGCAACAATATAACGTTATCAGTATAATGGGAAACTCAATGAGCTAAGAAACACACACACACACACATACATAATGATTGAGATTCAACAATAGTTATTTATATTACAAGAACTGAGGCGAAGCCGAGAACCTATTTGCCATTTTGAGAACATAAAATACAGTTCTTGTAGAATAAAACATTTTATATATTGAGCGTTTAAACGCACTTCATTTGACCAAAAACAAAACACACATTCTAAAACGAGTCATCTATAGATGTATTGGCTTATGTATTTGACGTTTATACGCGAATCGCAAAGCATTTTTTATATCGATGTTTGCGGTCAGATAAAGTGCGTTTTTCAAGCGAGAAATATATAAATCTGTTTTATATGCTACATACAAGAGAAGTAAATTTTTTTCAGCATAAATTTGTTGGATCTTTTTTATTTATATTGATGCGACAAAAAAGACTGCTCACAATAGTGGCGCAGCCAGTAAAAAATCGATCTTTTCATATAAAAAAAAATTACAATAAATAAAAATCATCAATTTTCTTCTTCCCTAATGTTCCCAAAATGCAAGCGGCATTTCCACGTTGTATCGCGATTGATAATCTTTGTAAAAGATAATCTTTCGATTTAGCTTCACCAGTTGCTTTTTTCATTAAAGAACCCAATTTGTCTATGAATTTCTTTGTTTCTGGGCCCATACAACCTAGTATTTGCGGTAAAATGGTAGAAAGAGATGGTTTACATGGTCTATCTTGCGCTAAATGCGCAGAAGGAAAATTTGCTAGACATGATACTATGAATAACATCTTCGCTCATGCTTTCTCTAGTGCAGGTGTCCCAAATATTATACAGCCCCCAGGTGTGTCAAGAGATGATGGTAAAAGACCAGACGGCATGACGTTGATACCGTGGAGTCATGGTAAATCACTCTTGTGGGATGTGACTGTGAGGGATACTATGGCTGCTTCTTATATTAATGATTCTTCAAAGAAAGCTCGCACAATAGCAGACAAAGCTGAGAGACATAAGCATAACCATTATATTTCTCTAAAACAAAATTATTTACTAACACCACTCGCTTTCGAGACGCTAGGTTGTATGGGCCCAGAAACAAAGAAATTCATAGACAAATTGGGTTCTTTAATGAAAAAAGCAACTGGTGAAGCTAAATCGAAAGATTATCTTTTACAAAGATTATCAATCGCGATACAACGTGGAAATGCCGCTTGCATTTTGGGAACATTAGAGAAGTAAATTGATATTTTGTATCCAGATGAGTAAAAGTGTCAGAGGACTTCAGCCCGAGGTACGTTTTCCCATCGTGATACGAAATATCAAATTATTTCCCGACTGTAGTACGACGTTTTACTTTACGAGCGAAGCAAAGACTTTTCCCTAGGCCACTTTAGTAAAGTAAAATCCATTTCATAACTCGGGATAGAACATGACAGAGTAGAGTGAACCAGGTAGGAGCGATGGGACTGGGACATAAATAATCTAGTAGCCCATATTTTTTGCGAATAAATTTTTTTAATTTATGTCAATGTTCGTTTTCATACGTTTAACGTTTCGAAAATGAACTGCTCCTGCCTGCTTTTTTTACTCTGCCGTGGAAAGAAAGATGAAAAGTGTCGTTTCGTCTCGGATCGACATTGCCCTAGTCATGTAAATTACTATTTTTATTTTATTTCCGGAATCAAATGTAATTGAGGTGCAGAGTGTTGCTGACTTCAAGTGAAAATTCAAACGAATTTTAGTTGGCAATTGAGTAGCATATAATAATGAACATAAAGGGCATTTACATAATTTTTTTAAGTACATTTATGTTTAGTATTTCCGTTCGTGGTTATGTTGGACAGTCAGATGTGTAAGTTCAGTGAAGAAATAGAGATCGCTAATATACACTTTTCAACTTTACATATATATGTATTTACTTCAGTGACTTATTCGAATTAAACTGAATTAAGTGACTAGTACTGTCCACGGTGAGGTGGAATACTTATTTCCACATATTTTTGGGGTAAATTTCCTTTAACGGCTAGCGAAGTCAACTTTAATCGACGACGGATACACGTAATCATTGTAAAAAATGATTCAAATAACTTAAACCACTGATTTATGAAGAATGGATAACATATCCACTCATCCTAATGGAACGGGCACTTGAAGATAGATGATAAATTGAAAATTTTGTCGTAGAATGACCTAGTTGCAAACAAAATGTCGTAACAGATACTTGTGGTGAATCTGGTATGGCAAGTGTGGTATCGTTGTGGCTGCTAGGAGTTTCGCGTCACGTCCTTCACAATAATTGACAAAATGGCACATTTTGTATGAGGAAAATGTCACTTTGTGGGTTATTGTGAATGACACGGCGCGAAATTCCTCAACACCGTTTAATAGAGCATGGAATCCTCTACCAATATCGTCATTCAAAGAGTTTCAAACTCTCTTCATCCTAGACGTATCACCATTTAAAAATGTCGATTTTTCGACTTTAGCTGGCTGTAGCTACGTAATCAGGTTGTTGAAGGAAGCCATTTCAATGCGAATTAGCTTAGAATTTGTCCCTCTATCAATTGCGATAACAATCTGTATTCCGAAACGACTGGATGGATTCGCGAACTGGATGTTGCTCCGCCCAGTATTCGAGTCCTTCAATAAGAACATGAAGAAAAATCAGAGGCGGTGTCGCGACTCTATTTAAGTTTTGTTCAACCCCACCGTGTGTTGTTCAATTGACATTCAATAGCTTCCATCATTTCAATTGAAGGCCTTTTGTGCGTGCTCCACAAGTTACAGAGTCGAAATATTATTTTCTGTATACGTGAGAGTGTATTGGTGAGGTGTCATATGAATCGGTCGAGCGGGAAAGTAAACGGTCGAGCGGGAAAGTAACGGTTGGGAAGGAAAGCACCAACACACTCTCACTATTACAGAAAAATATCTTTCAACAAACCCCAATACACACGCGGTGTGTATTTCACTCGGGCTTCGCCCTCGTATCCATACACACCTTGTGTGTATTGGGGTATGTTGAAATATACTATTTCTGTATACGTGAGCTGTGATATGAATCGGTCGGTAGGGAAAGTAAACGGTCGAGAAGGAAAGTAACGGTTGGGAAGGAATGCACCAACACACTCTCACTATTACAGAAAAATATCTTTCAAAATGCCCCAATACACAGTTATATTACACACTCGATGTATTTATGTTTTCGCTTGGGCTTCGCCCGCGCGTGCACACACATCTTGTATGTATTCGTGTATGTTGAAATATACTATTAACATTTGAACAGACCTATTTGGCGTTACATGTATTTCGTCCGTTACGTATATGAATGAGAGATATGCAGAAGAAAAACGTGGGCTGGAATTTTATGTATTGGACACAATAATTTTGAGCTAATTAGCGCTACAGTGCTGCAAAAATACCATTTTCACTTTTTAACGTTCTTCAACCCTCAAATACAATCCAACTCATTTTAAATTGAAACGTATACAAAGCCTGCACCGTCAATGGATGTATGTCATGTATTAAAAGTTTGCATGACGGGGCGTGTACGAAATCTCTTACACCATTCATATCCATATATGCGGCTGTGGGTTTCGTGGGTTGGTAATATGTGCTATCTAAGAGGAAGAGGGAAGCAACGTTTCCAAGATAATTTTGGTTATTTTGTACTGTGACAAAACAAATAATTAACAAAAAAAATCAACCTCCTTGCAGGTGCAGAAAACACTCAAACTACTCCAACGATGAAATTGTGGCGCTAATATTAGCTCGTGGTGGATCGAAGGGTATTCATCTGAAAAATTTGGCGCAAATCGGTTCAGACACACTGCTGAGCCGTACTTTGAAAACGATTTTCAATAGTAAAGTTTTTGCCGATGTTTGGGTATCGACCGATTCCGATTTGATCGCTTCGGAAGCAATAAAATGTAACGTGAACACGTTCCACTGAATTAGATCAAATAATTAATTTTCCAAGCACTTTGAAGTCAATGCCAACGTTCACATTCGAGCAAAGCACTCAGCCGATGACAGCACCACATCGATAGCATCTGTTCAGGAATTTTTAAATATCCATTCGGAGATTAATAATGTGGCTTTGGTGCAATGCACTTCAGCATTTCTAACGGTACGATATCTACAAGAAGCTGTGCAACTATTTCAGACTACCCAAGTGGACTGTGTATTTGCCGTTACAAGGTTCACAACGCACTAAGCCACCATGCGTGCACAAAGCCCGTACGTCGCCTAGTGTAATTGCTAAAATGCCTTAACCATTTTAGAAGCTTCAAGTTGCGATGGAATTACGACGCGGGAAAATTGGTTCCATTGAATTTTAACTTGCTACATAGACCACGCCGACAGGATTGGAATGGTGAACTTGTTGAAACGGGAATGATATATGTGACGAAGAAATCACTTCTACAGAACGGAGCGTTCCAAAACGAAAGGTATGGATGGTTAGTGCATCCAGAATTCCAAACTTTAATTACTGTCAGTTTTATAGATGTGGTTTCATCGAAGTATGTCCATCTGACGAGCTAGAAATCGATTCACCATCAGATCTTCAGCTAGCTAATGTTTTAATAAAATTACGGAAAAACTATGCGGCAGTTTGATGTGAGATTAGAAGTTTTTAATTTAATTTGTCCGCTTCTTTGGCTACAATTGTTTCCCAGATCTTTACCATGTTGGCATTGCCTTGATTTTGCTCATACGTAAATGATAATAGAATTGACGGTAGTACGCGCAAATATTCTTGAGCCAATGATGTTTCTTGTAGTACGCAGTGCAGACTAAACGCACTGCGTCTGCCTAAATTTCCTACCACTCCGGTTTGTGCCACTTCTTTTTCGTGAATTGCGGCCACACTTTCTGCCTAGATTGAAAATACTTCCGTAAAGATTAAATGAACATAAAGAAAGAACTCTCTATGTCTTACTGCTGTTCCTCGAATCACACCCTTCATCCGTTGCTTATTGAGATTTAGCATTTTGGATAGAGCTTTTTGATGATCTGAAACGATTCCTTTGTCCACTCTATCACATAAATCACTGCGGAGAACGAAATTATTACCGTAGATCCGTTTAATCCACGAGATAGTGACAATTACAATACATTTACCTATGTGCTGTTAAAACATCAATCAGTAAATGGAATCGCTCGTTTATTGCGTTGTGCTGATGAAGTGCACTTTTTTCGGATAACGTAGCCACCTCCTTGAAACCAACTGCCATCTCGCTGAACGTACTGTCACCCAGCATTTTATTCGAAGAGCCGATATGTCTTAGTATCGAACTCATCTCCTCCATATCTTTGCCTTGATTTTGTTGTCTTACCGCTTGCTGGAAATAAGATTTCTTTTCGTTCGTTGGAAAAGTTTTGCTTACTGTTTACCTGATCAGCCAGTCGCATCAATTTAGTTACTAGATTCAGCATTGTTCTCATCATTTCCCGACTGGCAGCCAAACGGCCTTGATCTTCCAATGGCAATTCAACATCTTCACTTAGTTTGGAAAATTCGTCCAACTCCCTCGAGTACAACTCTCGCAGCTATATAGTAATTTGATAAGTTAACTTACAGACTCATTAGTTTTCAATAAGACGCTTCCACTTGCATGCTCTTGGTGTTCGCTGGTGCTGTCTGTTAAAAATGTTATAAACAGTGGATCTGTACCGAGAACTGGATGACGTGAGACAATACGAAGCCAACGTTGCAGACCTCTTCGTCGCTCTTCCAGTAATGAGTCGAGCATCAATTGTTTCGGAGGGAGACGCGGTATCATCCTAAAAGAAATAACGTTTGCTTGTAAATATGGTGGTAACGGTCAAGTTAACGTGTCGCATACCGATATGGTGCTTGGGTTACTAGCAAGTTGTGCAAATTGACGAAATCGTTATAACGTCGGAATGTGGTGCATTTAAATTTTTTTGAAGTAATCTGAAAAATTACAATTTATTTGTGGATATAGATTTAGATCAAATATAATGGTCCAAAAAACTCGATTTCATCATTAAAGATTATGTTCTATCCATCATTTAGAGGGGGAGGGGAATAAAACATAATTTAAACTTAAGAAAAAAAAAATTAAAAAAAATTTTAAGAGTCGAAATACAAATTTGTCCAAATTTTTGTATCTTCGGAATATTGAAAATAGACGTTTTTCCAAAGATTTCCAACTTTGAACTACATCACCTACCGTACAACGCATAAAAACATTAAAGAGGCGAATTTGTGAGAGAAAATATATGGAATTCTCTAACGAATTCGCCTCTCTAAGGTTTTTATGCGTTGTACAGCAGTCTCAGAATTTTTCTATGAGAATTTAAGATAAGTTATTTTCGTTATTTTATCGTTATTACTTCTGAGATGACAATTGGATATCTACTTTTACAAATATTTTAGGGCACTCGACCCTAACACTAGTTAAAATTTGCGGCGTCGTTAAAGAGATTTTTTTTGGCGAATTCGATTCCACACCTCGCCTACGGTTCGTGCAGGAAACCTCTCAGCCTTTTAGCATTCGTTAGGAAAATACCTATTATACAAATCAACGTCAACAGCATGAGGCCTCGTGTCATAAATTAATAACCATTAATAACAAGGGGAACAAAGTCGGAAAGTCTGATTTTCTTGTTAACAAACATACGACAACGGCATTCTCGGGTTACGGGCATTACCCGTTTTTCACATATTTGTCATCTCAGATCTCAGAGCCTTGCATTTTCTAGTAAAGATAGGTGTGAATGCGACACATGCAATCGTTCACGTAGAAAATTTGGAGGCTTTTTGACATTGGAAAAGTGAGTGTTTGTGCTAGAAGCAGTCCTATTCACGTCGTAAGTGCGCCTAAAATTTGAATTTCAAGTGAACGATTCAATGAAAAAGTGAACCGAAAAGTAACTTTCAACGCTTCCTTGTATGAAAACGACGCTGCGTTAGAAAGTATAACGCACTTTCCATTTTGAATTTCGACCGCACTTACGGTGTCAATTATGATTGTACGCAAAAGTCTCCTTAGAAGTCACTTCATAGAAAATACGGGTGGCCAGAATGGAAAAAATCGAGTTTTTCTTCTTTTTTTCTCCATAGATTCGAGCATTTATTTCTCAGAGTATCAATGGAAAAGATAAATTTTTTCTTCGACAATTCATTAAATAAGTATATTCCGGCAAACGTTTTCTTCAAAATCACTCTTTAAGAAATACAGGGTGGTCAATACAATTTTTCAAGGATGATTTTTTTTAGAGAATCGTTACAGTTTTTGATGTAGAAAATAGTTTAAAATGAGTGGTCATGTTGCCGTTTCTATTGGTCACATATTCAATTTTTTGTATCACTCTCTCACAAGTTGTGTCTTCATGTCGAAGAAAATTATCATCTCTCTGGAAAAATCGCGGTTTTTGAGGGTAGGATGCCTGGGTAAAATCGACCTACTCGTTCCCATGCCTATTTATTGTAGCAAAATATTAATAACGCAAATGTGAACGCCATATAAACTCTCTTGCTAACTTCTTGTTTTCGCGATAACAAACACAAATTTATATAAAAATAATCATTGCGTTCGTTTGACTACCCATATTATTTTGCATTTTATTCAAAGAGAGAGAGAGAGAAACGAACAGTAAGTTCAAACAAAATTTTTAACTGGAAACCAGTTTATCTCCACTATTTTGATAAACAATTAAAAATCTGACTGAGCTTTTCGATGTTGTGTGATGTGTGAATCTTTGTCAAGCACATAAAATCTTTAACATCTTTTGACCAACTTGGCCATAAAGCAAGTGGTTCTGTCATCCGTGAAAAAAGATACTTAGGACTAGGACGGTAAATGCTAGTAGAAACAATGATTCGTTAGAATTTTATCCTACGCGCAAAAGTCCATGTTCAAAAAGTGTATGTGTACTTGTACCAGAAATCCATATGTCGTTAGAATTGTGGCTCATTTACGGGTTAACCAGAAGACATCATTCTTCAACTTTATTGTTCATTAGTGTGATCGGTGTTCATAGTGTTACTAGGACTACAATGTGCCATCAAATTCGAGGTTGCATGAGCCATTAGAGTCTACAACATGAGGTATTTTCAAGTAGATGAAGTACAGCTATCAAAAATTAGTTAATATCACATTTTTGTTTTATGTAGGATCTGATATTTTTAGTCCCACAGACTCTGACAGCTGTTATATTGAATGAAATATTTGAATTTTTTCCCAGTCGAAATTTTTATCGCACACATGTAATGACCAGTTTACTGGGATACAAACCAAAAAAACCATTCAATATCAAGACTGTCAAATCTGTGGATCTACAGTGAACGACATCTCAAATGTCTCACTGTCAAATTTTTCTGAGAATTTTATTGTGTCATTCCAAATTCACAATGACATTCTCTGAAAAAAATGACAGTGAGACATTTGAGATGTCGTTCACTGTAGAAATTATGTAGAATCTGTTGAAAACGAAAATGTGAAATAAAGTAATTTTTGTTTAAGTGTAGAAAATTCGAAATTCGAACACATTTAAGACACTGAGATAATTAAGGTTTGTATCAGATCAGATTTACCTCAAACGTGAAGCTCAAATTTTTACCTGACCTGAAATATAAAAGTTAAGGGACATGTAAATTAGATCCGATTTCAGACTCAGATATTTTAAGGCTGGTCTGAATTTGAGGTTCTGATCAAAGGATATGGGATTCCTGACACATTCCGTATTGCATTCCTTAATCGCCATTTTTTCGCTGGGTCAGTATCGTCAAAAAATTGCTACTTTTGGCTGATTTTTTTTATAAAAACTGAAATTGTTCTAAAATGTGTGTGCTAACCGACCCAGTGATTGGCGTACCCTTTAATATAAGACCTTGGCATTCCTTACATATACTATTTAAAAAAAAAACACCTTCATTCACTGCATCGCCATCTTAGTCATTAGTCGAGTCTGTCGACCTCTCCCACCAAACAAAATCATTACATGTACCTACCATGCAAATGGTTTTGATTCGCATGCATTGCATTCCGCTTCAGAGATTTCTAAATTCATTGTTGACATGTGAAACTTGCGATCACCTTACGTGTCAGTGTGTTTACTCTTGATTCTTACCTCATATTCAGAATGTTTTAAAAACAGTCCCTTCTTTTCCGGAACAAGTTGAACAGTTATGATGTCATAATCCATAGTTTTGATTTTCGTTGCCTTCAATACTAAAAGTATAAAAACTAAAAAATCGCCAAAATAGACCACGTATTACGTTGGAAAATTACGACACTGCACACAGAGATCGGAGAGTCATATCATTCATATTTTATCATTTTTGCTAGCTGAATATAAAGTTGCTATGATCATTGTTCCACTTTTGTTTTTCAACTGAATACTTAAACTGGACAAACTGTACAGTATGTTTATCTTATTATCCACAACGTACAACTTTAGATTTATCTTTAGTCACTTGAATATATAATTTGCTTAAACGATTTCTTTTCACTGTTTGTCCAGATATTTTGCTAGAGGAAGTTCAAATTAATATCATTATCGCGGTGTTTTTCATAGAATATAATTCAAAATTATATCAATCAAACCAACAATGTCGACTAAACTCAAGTTTAAACAACGAAACTTTTCAAATATTAATTTTGTTGTTAATCGACATATAATTTACGAAGAAAACTGGATTGTGGTCTGCTGTACGATTCAACACCAATAACTGTTTCCAACTGATCGTACAGTCAACTGGATGAAATCCGTAAAGTCTCACGAGTTTCAACTTAATTTGCTCAACTTTTTTTTTCTTTGCATTATTTACGTTGTTCGTTTATATGTGTGTTTTTAACTATAGAGAGAGGCATTTTTGTGGTGAGCGGATCGAAATGAGTTAATTCTTTTTCTAGCAATTATTTTTGCAGCGACATCGTATTTACGCAATAATATTTTGAACAGAAGATTATTGAACATGTCTTGTTGAGTTCCATCTTGTCGCATAAGTACTTCTTTGTACTCAAGCCCGGGTTGGCTCAAAAAAGCCCTTCGGGAAAAAGTCAAAGGGCTCTGCCTAGGGCGCAGAGATTTGGCGGTGCAAAAAAAAAGAAGATTGGGGAATATAAAAATGTACAACTAACGAAAAATTTATTTAGAAAATTTCGCTGACATCATCGCTTGCTAGTGAAAGTATACAAATTGTGATTAGGAGAGGGATTTCTACTGAAGCCTTTCTCTTAATTTTTTCTTCGCCTACTGAGGCATTTCTGTTAATTTTTCTTCGATTTCCAATCGAAATTTTCCTACTCAGGCCTTTCTCACAATCTTTTGTTCGATTTCTTACTGAGGCCTTTCTGTTAATTTTCTTTCGATTTCCCTATGGGGGGGGCCTTTCTGTTCGATTTTTTTTTCGATTCCCTACTGATGCCTTTCTGTTGATTTTTTTCAATTTGTAATTCAATGAAAAATTAAAAGAAATGCCTCAGTAGGAAAATTTCGATTCGAAATCGAAAAAAATTAACAGAAAGGCCTCAGTGGAAAAATTTCGATTGGAAAACAAAAAAAAATTGAGAGAAAGACCTCAGTAAGAAAATTCTTATTGGAAAACAAAAAAAAATGAGAGAAAAGCCTCAGTAGAAAAATTTCGATTGGAAATTAAAGATTTTGTCTTCTTCTTCTTTTTCAGCCTGTTTCTATCCACTGCTGGATGTAGGCCTCTCCAACTTCTTTCCATTTCGTACGATCCATTGCCATTTGCTGCAGGTGATGAGAACGCTTATTGAGAAGTGTCGTGAATACAACATCGACATAGTCTTGCTATTCATAGACTTCGAAAAAGCTTTCGATTCAGTGGAAACATGGTCGATATTGGACGCATTAGACGAATGTAGAGTAGACTCAAGGTACTCCAACACAATTCGATATGTGTACAAAAATGCTACTTCATGTATAAAACTTCATAAGAGCACGGAGAAATTCAGAATTGGCCGAGGTGTAAGGCAGGGTGACACCATTTCACCGAAATTATTCACGGCGATTCTGCAGAGTATTTTTAGGAAGTTAAACTGGAGTAAAATGGGATTAAAGATAAATGGAGAGTACCTGAGCAATCTCCGCTTCGCTGATGACATTGTACCGATAGCAGCGAATCTAGGTCAGGCTCAGCTTATGCTACAACAGTTAAGTGAAGAGGCGAGCAAAGTTGGCCTCAAGATGAACTTATCGAAAACAAAAGTCATGACCAACATCGGGGACGATAGAGAAATCAAAATTGGTGACACTGTCATTGAACGAGTCGACAGCTATGTATATCTAGGACATAAACTGAAGTTAGGTCTGGACAACCAAACTGCAGAAATAAGACGTAGGATTGGTCTTGCATGGGCAGCGTTCGGAAAACTCAGACTAATTTTCAAAAGCAAAATGAATAATTGTCTGAAACGTAAAGTTTTCGACACTTGTGTCCTTCCAGTGCTCACTTATGGAGCGGAAACGTTAACTTTAACAAAAGCATCCGAAGATAAATTGAGAGTGACACAAAGAGCCATGGAACGGAGTATGCTTGGAATAACACTCAGAGACAGAATGACGAATCAATGGATTCGACAACAAACCAGGGTCGTTGATGTCATGGAAAGAATAGCATCTCTGAAATGGAGCTGGGCGGGACATATTGCAAGAAGGACAGACGAACGTTGGACCAAAAAGATCATGAACTGGCGACCATATAAAAGACGAGCTATAGGTAGACCACCAGAGAGATGGACAAACGGAATTAAGAATATTGCAGGTACAAACTGGCAGCAAAAGATTTTGTCTATGTTCGCTAAAATGGCCTTCATTTGTTTGAACAATAAATGGTTGGAATGCAAAAAAGACCTCGTCGGGACTTCGTCCGACTCAGGCAAAAGGCCCTTCGTGAATCGCCCGAACACCCAGTATGGCCATTCCAGGCCTGTTTGTATTGCAATCTCCTTGTAGAAAACATTTGTTTGATAAGTGTACACACTTTTTGTGATAATTTTTTTTGTGATGTCACAAAATATTTGTGATATACAGTCGAAGAAAAATAAGAAACTGGCAATACAATCCAATCAATGCTATTTATCCCACATGCATTACCAATGTTACGATATTTACGCATGTATATGTATTATAGCTTGTAAATTGCATGTGGATTCAATAACATTGAATTGTATTCGTTGAAAAAACCGAAATCTATTTTTCTTCGACTGTAACACAAAAAAAACTTATCGATCGATGAGTTTTTTGTGACATCTCAAAAAAAGTATCAGTTTTTTTTTGTGATGGAAATTTTGTGATATCATAATTTTTTGTCGTATCACAAAACTGAGCGACACAAAAATTTGTGATAGAAATTTTCATGACATCACAAAGCCTAGTGGTTTTTATGATAGCCTAAAAAGTTCGTCATATCACAACATTTCGGGCTGTAACGCTGAGGCTCTCCACATTCATAATAAATAATAATTTATTCAAATAATTGCATTAGCGACTCACTAATAGTGAGGTCACAGCCTCCGTCAAATTCCACTAAGGTTCCATCGATTCTGAAAAATTTTCCGGCGGTCATATTTTCGGTTGTTTATCATCAAATTTTTTGAAAGTAATATTTGTCCCGGTAGAACTCGCCCTCAGCTTTCCAACGAACCCATACACGGAAATGGCAAAAATACAAGGAAATGGCAAATTGCGTTTTGAAGCTGTAGATTTTTTTTATGATTTTTGGGTTTGTGTTGACTTCATTAAGAAAATATGATTATTGTTAATCATGTCCGGAGCGATAGCGGAGGACTTGACGCAGTCTAACTTCCAAAAAAAGAACGAAGAAAATTTTTTGAGACGCGGCAACTATATATAGGCGAGAATTTAAGTTTCTTTCCTTTGGCCTGTATCACCACAAATCCTATTCTATCTTGTTCGCGCTTCAAATACGAGCAAAACGAGCTATCACTCGACTATGTAACTTTAAAATTGCCGGAGATACATCGTTTTGAAGTTGGTCATTTTGATAGAAAATGCACCAAATTAACGTTTTCCAAACAATCAAAATCTTTCAACTTACTCTGTATGTTTCTATCTGTCTATCTGTCTATCTGTCTATCTGTCTATCTATCGACGGTCGATCTCGGAAACTAGTCAGCCAATCTCCATGAAATTTTGCAGGAACCTCAGGGTGGGCATAAAAATGAAAATGTGATACGCCATTACCCCAGGAAAAACCAGAATTTTGTTTTATTGGCCTCGAAGTGGTTTCTGAGTGTGGTTTTCGAGGGTCGGGAACGCGTTTTCAGCTGTAGCTCAGCTGTATTGAAACCTGCAGGGGCGTGTGACCCATCAAATGAAAGGTATTCGCCACACGAATCGAACAAAAATTAAAAAAATTGGTGCAGATTTGGTTGAGCTAGAGTGGTCAGAGTGACCAAATTTTGAGCTACTCGAGCGTAGGATGAAAGGACTAATATTTTTTGGCTTATGAGAGATAGAGATTTACTTTCTTCGGCAAAGTCTCAGAGTTTTACGAGTAGAACACATTGGCATATGTGAAAAATGTCGAAAGTTGGAAATGGGTGGGTCAATTATGTTTTTAGAGGTATTTCTTGAATGGTGGCAGATAGAGAGTTACTTTCTTCGGCAAAGTCTCAGAGTTTTACGAGTAGAAAAGAAGGGCATTTGCGAAAAATGTCGAAAGTTGGAAATGGGTGGGTCAATTGGGGTTTTGGAGATATTTCTTGAATGGTGGCAGATAGAGAATTACTTTCTTCGTCAAATTTTCGAATTTCGTCAAATTTTCGATTTTCGTTAAATTTTCGATTTTCGTCAAATTTTCGATTTTCGTCAAATTTTCGATTTTCGTCAAATTTTCGATTTTCGTCAAATTTTCGAATTTCGTCAAATTTTCAAATTTCGTCAAATTTTCAAATTTCGTCAAATTTTTAAATTTCGTCAAATTTTTAAATTTCGTTAAATTTTCGAATTTCGTCAAATTTTCGAATTTCGTCAAATTTTCGATTTTCGTCAAATTTCGTCAAATTTTTAAATTTCGTAAAATTTTCGAATTTCGTCAAATTTTCAAATTTCGTCAAATTTTCGATTTTCGTCAAATTTTCGATTTTCGTCAAATTTTCGAATTTCGTCAAATTTTCGAATTTCGTCGAATTTCGTCAAATTTTCGATTTTCGTCAAATTTTCGATTTTCGTCAAATTTCAACATAGCGGTCACTACACAGCTTACATTACAATTCGGAATCAATGGCACCTTCTCAATGATACAAACTTAACGACAAAACGTTGGCCACGTTTGGCTAAAAATGTATATGTTCTCTTCTATGAAAGCGTTTCTACACGTTAAGTTATATAGAATTTAGGTTTTCATATTATTTGCATTTGTAATGTGTGCAACATTTACAACGATTTTAATAAACATTTTATTACCAACTTTTTTACTTCAAAGTAAAATATGGTTTCATTGAGCGGCGTCTTACAACTAATATTGGTATCCTATGGATATAGATCGTAAGTGCGCTAGGTTAGAATGGTCCGGAGCACTGAGTATGAGTATACTAGATGCGGCACTGCACATTACGCATTTTATGCAAAGATTACTGTGTAGAGGTAGACTTTACTATTGCGAATTTTGACAACATGCACATACTTGAAACATTTCAAATCAAAGATGTGCAAAATTAGCGTAACAAAAAGACTTTTGAAATTTTTGCATATCCTAAAGTGTATAAAAAGAGACAAAATGTGGAGCCTTGATTATCAACACTATTTTTGTTCACAATTATGGACCATTTCATCATTGGTACGTATTAGCGTGTTACTAAAACAACTTTATGCAACTCAGCATCACAATGTTATCAGCTGAGTTCTTTCGAAGTTTGACACTAAGTCAATGCGCCGTTCTGAAATAATTTAGCCGCCGCCGATCCCTTACCAGTCGGCGCACCGCCGCCGACTATGTTAAAACCGGCACACACCTCTAATTTTCGTCAACTTCCGACTTAACTTCTAAAACGACTGATATCCCGGCAAAAACTCTTTCAGAGCAAAGTTGGACGCAGTCTACAGTCTATATGTGTGATAACTTCTAAAACAAGTGATATCGCTAGAGGTGACGCTGTCAGCGTCGTTACGCAAAATTGAATTTCACAGCCAATTAATTGAAATTAGCTGATCTAGTTTTCCAAACCATTCGCCAATTATTTTTTTTCAGAAAAAATTTTAACCAACAGAATTTTGACTGAAAAATTTTCAACAAAAAATTCTGCGTTGCATGTGGCAGATTAAATGTTCTCGTAGGTTTGACCGTGAGCATCTGCCACTTTGCGACGCAGAATTTTTTGTTGAAAATTTTCCAGTCAAAATTCTGTTGGTTAAAATTTTTTCTGAAAAAAAAAAAAAATTGGCGAATGGTTTGGAAAACTAGATCAGCTAATTTCAATTAATTGGCTGTGAAATTCAATTTTGCGTAACGACGCTGACAGCGTCACCTCTAGCGATATCACTTGTTTTAGAAGTTATCACACATATAGACTGTAGACTGCGTCCAACTTTGCTCTGAAAGAGTTTTTGCCGGGATAGCTATGTAGCCGAAATCATCTACTATTTTTGACGCATTTCTTTTTGTGTGTCGAAGCTGTAGGCGTCACCCCGACCCCCACCGATATCAGTTCAACTGTAAATAGAAAAACGATCTTGCGTCATACTTTCACTGTTCTGATCCTCTTCTAACCTTTCTCTGCATTCATTTGATGTCATAGTTGTTAGATTATGTAATTTACAACATGATCTACTTATCAGTGTTTGAGAATTAGTATGCTTTGATATTGTGAGAAAATCGTCAGTCTAATTGTAATATTATTATGGAAAAGAAGTTTTGTATTAAAGTTCTTAAAATTTTCTACTTCTGCCGTTTGTCCATTGCTCCTGTAAATATCGAAAACCAACAATATTATGAATAGAGACCGAACTTTTATAATTCGTGAAAGAAATCTTTAATTCATATTCATAAATCATAATTTTCTATGTAAACAGTCGCTCTCCCAATATGATCGATCACATCGCATTTCCTAACAACTCATACAAATTTCATATCAAACTTAGTTTTGAAATTTTTGACTTTTCGATCTCATTGATTGATACAGAAATCCGTCGTATTTCATCTATCGGTGGCACAAGTAAATTTTCCGTGTTGATTTTTTTTAAAGCTTTTCGAAAAAATTAACTATTTTTAGGGGCTAATACCATCGATATAATATACATATATTATATCGATGACAGGGGTGTAACTTAGAACAATTTTTATTGTCGCTGCTTAGAACATTTTTGATTTTTGTACCAGCCCTGTGTAATGTCTTTCAAAAACATCGACTCGGTGGTATTCTCAAAAAAAAAAGTGTCTGAAGAATTATAAAATAATGATGCACGAAAAAGCACCACTCTGGTCCCATTATAATGTACTGGGATTCTAGCGGAAAAGAGGCGCGAAATCGAGTTTTACAGTGAATCAAATTTCTTGTATGGATACATCAAAATATTATATTAATATAATTTGCGCATGATCACTTTTCCGACATTTTTTTATATCCTGAAAATAAAACCTGTCAAATTTTTACGAAAAATCGAACACTCGAAAAATCACAGTGAAAGTGTGTTGTGCACGTACTGCATAAGGAAAATAATACGAAAATATTGGAGATGAATAAGCAGAGTTTATTCAATTTTTTTAACTCTCGAACGGATTGGTTCAGTGCATTTACAAATGGGAAGAATTTACGTGTTGCTGTTATTCTTATTGCGATATATCATATGGTAGGAGATAATGAAAGTTTGGTAGAGTTCTGTACTAATCAATTTTCAAAAATTGTAAATTCCATCAGATTATCTCGCAAATTTTACTCTTTGTTATGTTGCTTGGGCTGACCCATGCCGAGAAAATGGTTGGGATATTGCTAGGTGATATAACCGATCAAAAGGAGCGTGAAGAATATTACGAAATGCCAGTTAATTCAAATGGTGAATCAATGAATCAGGTCCGGTTTAAGGCTGCGTCAGAGCTAGCTGCATCGACAACAACAACGTTATATGTCGGTGTTGCGATGGCCACTTTATATGTGTGTGCATGTTTTGGATTGTTATTCGGTACCCTCAAATACAGAAATGAAGGTATCAAAAAAGCGTTGAAGCACCACTTCGCAACCTCTGTTATGAAGAGTTCCGTTTCCGTTTATGTTATAATTTCAGGTATTGCATCATGGTTGGTGGCTCAAGTTGTTTACGAAATTGTTTTGATTTCTTGTGCTTACGCGGGCGTGCACTATGGCTTTAAGGAGATTCTTGGTGATCATGCGAAATGCTTTTGTAAGTGTTGTTGTTTCCATTTTCCGAAAGCGGGGACCACTTATCGAGAAAGACTTATTCAACAGGGCTTTTGGTCGTTTTAAATGTTGGAGTCGATTGTTTAAATTGGTTGGTAGTGTATTGCTTCTACAGAATATTAAAAGAAATGAAGAAATTGACCAAATCAGCAACGGTCTGGATACCCTGCCCACAACCTGGAAATGTAAGCCGCAAGACATTAAATAAAGATTTCGTTCCTCTAAACTTATTATTATTTTTTTAAGGTTCAGTTCAGCAAGGAAAATATGTACCTTGGTGACGGTGGCCACAAACACACCTTAACCGAAAATGAACTTTCCAATCCGAATTACGTCGTGTAATTTCAAACATTTTCGACCCATTTCGAATACCATTCTACTAATAAAAATTTGCTTCAATTAAACTTTTCTCTTCACATTAACCAAATGAAAAGTAGAAACATCTAACAACGAGCGAAAGAGAACTCGTTTAGAATGTAGTTGAAAATATAATTGAAATTAACTCCGAAATTAAAAGAATAAATTATTTTTCGATTTAAAGAACAAAAATTGTAATTTTCAACGTTATTTCATCGACCTGATGGACATAAAACATACTTGAACATTTTTCAAATATTTACACAACTATGAGTATCATAAAACAATCAATAACCCGTTTTTAGGGCCACATGCGGCAGCCAGGAAACAAGTGCTTCAAAACTCAGTGACGAAGAATTTTACCACGGCAGAGTAAAAAAAAATCAGACAGCGGGTGATGATTTTACGAGGGACCTGATAAGTAGGCTTTGATTTTTTGGGGTGAGCATAAATATTTCGAGGTCCAGGAACTACTGAACTGATTTTGAAAAACTTTTTTTTCTGAAAGTTACAGTAGTAAAAAGTTATGAATTTCGAGCCCAACATAAATTTCAGTGAAATTAGCATTTTGCGTCGTATTCTAAGGAGACCTTTCAGTTTTTCGACAATATCCTACGACGCGTATGGCCGATTGACTAAATGTCGGGCTAAAAAATTCATTACTTTTTAGTACCTTTCAGGGATTTTTTTTTTTTTTTCAAAATCTGTACTTTGGATTCATAAATATCTTACAATTTTTCTTTGAAAAAGCTGGATTTTTCAGTTTTTTTTCGAAATTCCGAATCATATAACTGATATACTTCATGTCGGGCTCAACTTTTATAACCACCTTTCAGGGAAAAATTGGTTCAGTAGTTCCTGAGGTATCGGAGATATGACCTTTAGTGATGTTGCCCTCGATTTATAAAAGTCAGTAGCGAGAACGGCAAATAGATCAAGTCCAAAGTTATTCCTCGAAATATCAGAAATCACAAATCACAAATCCACAAAAACTCACCGAGTTGTATGTAGAACAACACATTTCTACCAACATTAAAACGCCAAAAGTCACGCAAGCAACATAAGAAGTCTTATATTCACCCGAAACTTGGATTCCGTAAAATTTGTGATCCGTTGAGCATTTGTATACCTTCAGTATTTGGAGAAAATGAGCAGGCACTTTGTTCACATTTGAAAATAGAAACCAATGTTTGAATGATTTCATGGTTTTCTTGTAAAATAATGAACTTAACCACTCATGCCATACGAGCAACAATTATTATTTCACCTGCTTAGTTTCCTCTTACCAAAAAAGTATTCCATGTGAGAGACAAAATTGATTTTTTTTCAATTTTTGCTCTGTTTATTTGACAGCTCGCTCTCTCACGGCTCTATCACGGAGTATTTTTTGTTGAGTGGAATGGACACTTAAATTTAACATTTTTGTTGAACCGGACAAAACACAAATTTAAACGGCAGCTCAATGATTCGATTTTTCTTGCTATTATTCAAGCCCGTTTTTGCCAAGCAAAAACTTTACTCCGATGTAATATTGGAGTAAACCATAATGGTTACCAAAGTTCGTGAGTGTGGCGATTTCGTAGACTGGGAGAAATGTCGAAAGTTCACGAAATTGCCATACCTGCAAAACGTCAGTTGGATCAATTACTATTAAACTACATTTCGCTTTAAAACAGGCTTGTTGCAGCTCGAACGAAATCCGGGCGACCAGCGAAAGCGCCTAGCATCTACGAAAGTATATATATAAACAATGAAGGTAATACAAACCCTCGGCTTTCAGATGCATTCATTTTTGTACTGTTGCCATTGTCAGATTTTCGGCAAAATTAATAACAGGAATTTTCTCTCCCGTAAGGCAATTACTCTCCTTGCTTATTCTCTTTTGCACTCTGCATTTGCCTTATGGAAATGAATTGACCACACCACTAGCTGCCCATTGACGCAAACGAATTCCATACATGTTCAACATAACGAAACTAAATTCACCTGAAAGTAGGGATCCGTGCGTAACTGCGCATTTGCACTATCTTCAGTGTTTAAATTTACATTGAACATATCTACCGTCCGTAACAGATAACGTGTACACAACTTTTCATGCAAAGGGACCAAATGACGATTTTTTTTATTGTTCCAAGACATCAAAATGATTATTTCACGGTCATGTGTCTGAATAGAAATTGTAGGAAGCGCTGAAAAAAATTGCATTATCTAGACTTAAGTACAAATTGTCTCCAATAAAGTGTCACTTTTCAAGCACCCTTGGAAGAGCGACTATTGAAACGACTTCACCCGATTGACATAAAAATTTGCAGCAAACAGCATTGCACATTGATTCTCTATAGCAGATCAATCTTCTATTTCCTTAATTCAGATCATTGATTTTCCAGTCTGTTTCGCCACCTCTATTTCTTACACATAACCATTCATCGTCGGTGCATTATTACTCAAACAACAAAATGTTGTCAACAGTGTACATTCTAATAGAGAGTTGAGGGGAATAGAGAATGCATTTATTCATTCGTTTCTTTCGGGTGCGTATACTATATGCTATTCAGCAATCTCTTGACTGAATAGGGCGCCGGTTTTTTTTTTTCTTGAATTAGTCCATTTAATGTTCTCTATTAATACCATCCAGTATGTTTCGCTCATCGAGACCCGACCACACGGTGCGGTATATGAGTAAATTTTCGAGTTTTTTTTCATATAAAAACTTATGGATTTTATTCGGTACTTATATTGATGCATATGTATAAATAATACACACACACACACACATAAGCTAGACGACATTGGATTTGAAAACGATATTTTTTTTCAGTTATCTCGTGTCTCTTCTGGATTGTGCAATAATGTTAATGTTTTCTTTTTTGTTATTTCGGGTCGGTCTATGTGATAATATGTGTTGATTGTTGCTTATAGAAGGAAGCGTCGGGACGGGAAGAACTCGCGAAATAAAAAGTTACCGGTCGTATTGTATACAATAGATGTTAATAGGCAAGGCTAATGAAAATGTGCCGACTAAAATATGTTTTGATTTAATGTTTTCAATCTTAAATGGCTTTGTCATTACTCGTACTCGAAAAAGTGTTGATTTAATCCTGGATACTGTGTGCGTTAAAATTAACATTTTTCATCAGAGCTATCAGTATATTAATCGGAATGGAATCTTAGCTGTAATTGAGTGTTCTATAATTGTAGATTTAATCGAACATTTTTCTACACATTTTGTTTAATACGGATGATTTCATATTGAAATTTTTGCTAAAAGGATACTTTTTTGTTTTGCTTCGACATTATTGACTATTTCTGGCACATGCGTAATACCAACGATGCGAATAAATGGTTTAGTTGAGGATCGATAGTCTAACGTCCAATGATTTGAGAAACCAATTTTCCGTTTTCGGTTCAACAATGACTTTTTTTGGCATGAGGCAAATGTTACCTGGAAATAAAAATTGAATAGAAGAGACGTGCGTTCTGTTTGTCTGACATCTGTCATCTATCAACTTTTTTTCAAAAACGAGAGCAATATTATGAGGTGACAATTTTTATTGCAGTTTACAGTAGATCTCCAACTAAAGGGGATTCTATGGTTTTTATTTATTTCTTCGTTTTGTTGAAACAGATGTTTTGCAATATTTTCCAAGATTGCATAGACGTTTTACTATAATTAAACATTGATGATATTTTCCGAAAACAAATTAAAATTTACAGCATTCGATATCGATTTTGCTTTGTCAATGTTGAATTATCTGTTTACTTGTGATGAAAATACAAAACTAAACTCAATTAAAAAAGTATCGAGCAGAAAGTACGATGTGGAGGTGAAGATGTGGTTTTCCGAAACCCAACCCTACGCGAATTATTTTTTTTTAAACTGAGAACCGTGGGTTAACGCACTACTCATGTCTGTGAACGAAGTGAGATTAAATCCATTCAGTATACTTGAGGAAAATCTCCCTCACTTCTCTCTGGCCGCAAACTTCACACTAGTTGATGCTAAGAACTCAAATTACTGGGTATGGTGAAAAATCTTCTTTTGGGAGCATCTTTAAAAATCGGAAGCTTTCGATACAACAGTGTGGATTGCGATATATCGCGTTGGTTTGTAATAGTCATTTGTGTACCTGTTTTGGACGATTGATTTTAGGCAATTTCGCGGATTGTAGGCCGAACGAAGTGAGGCTTACAAGCGAAAGTGCCTTAAATCAACCGTCCCAAACAGGTGCACATGTGAGTTTTCATGCAGAGGGCCGGAAACCCGAGAAAATTCGAAAAATTTCCCTCATTTTCGGCCCCGAAGCATGAAAAATACATTTTCATGTGTCGGGGCCGAAAATGAGGGGTCGCGAAATTGCCCCTCGCTGAGAATCTTAATCCCGAACTGAATTTTAAAAAATCGACAAAACGAAATTTTGAAGAAAATAGATTCAGGTCAAGGACACGAAAGAGGTACGTTCAATATTCCACAATGATTAGAGGCATTGTATGAAGTTATTTGTTTAGCGAGCGGTAAAAATAGGGAATTCCACAACGAGCGATGTTTGTCGCCATTTCGCTCGAGTTGGACTTGTCGTTCATTTTTTTTTTGATACGCGGCGACGCCGATGTCAATAAACACACGAAAATGAGAATTTACATTTTTTATCATGAGTTTCGTAATGAATTTTTCCTTACTAGTATATTTCGTCACGTATTTCCAACGTCGTTGTTCCTAAAGCTTTTTTTTAGCGAATTCGATTCTAGATGCGTCAAGAAATAGTTTATTATACAACCGACTGATAAATGCTTTTTTAGGCACTATAAGTGTAGATTGTCACTCTAGGCCGTCCAGTTGTATACAACGTTTTTCGCAATAAAGGCAACGGAAAGTCCTACTTTTCGTCACTTGTTGAACTTGTTGTGCTCTGCCATAATTTCTCCCCTCAATCCACGCGTTTAGTGGTATGGTTTTTACACCTAAACGAGCCATCAGAACAGTCGGAGCGTTTGCTGCGACTGAGCCCCGTACAACCCCGTATATCTATTGCGTACGTGACCCTATTGCGTCTGTCACCCTACTTTGACCGTAAGCCTATTGCGCCGGTTAATGTAGTTAAAGTAAAATTATTATGAAATGTGTACATCTTAAAAATTGCGCATAGCGCAATTACGAAGCCCCGTACGACGTTCCTTTCAAATGAAACAAAAATTTCAAATCGCCCTAAAATTTTAATTTTTGAGTATAAATACACATAGGGCCTAGTATCGGCCTCAGTCCGAGGACCCAAATTTAAAATTTTTTTCAACTACATTCTATTCGGCCTTTGATTACCTTCCAAATCAAACAAAAATTACGAAAAATGGATGAAATTTATTCGAGTTATATGTAAAATACACATAGGGCCCTAGTACCGTCCTTAGTCCGAGGACCCAAATTTACTTTTTTTTCACCAACATTCTATTCGGCCTTTGATTACCTTCCAAATGAAACAAAAATTACGAAAAACGGATGAAATTTGCTCGAGTTATATGTAAAATACACATAGGGCCCTAGTAGCGGCCTTAGTCCAAATGATTACCTTCCAAATGAAACAAAAATTACGAAAAACGAATGACATTTACATTGTAAAATACACATAGGGCCCTAGTAGCATTTCACTTCTAAGGCCCTAACTCACGGTCCACTCACCCGATTTAAAAAAACTTTTTTTTCCTGGATTGGTATTGACAATACCTATCATTTGCCATGTCATTTACATTTGTTTGTTTTGCCATAAATATCACCAAAAGACCTTAAATCACTTAATTGGCCCTTACTCACGAAGGGCCGACCCGAATATGCCCATCTTCGAACTTAGCCTCACTATTTCGACTATCTTTCAGGGAAAAAAAATTTTGAAATCGGATTCGATTTACTCAAGATGTCGACGTGACGGACAGACGGACAGACAAAATTTTTATTGCGGATTCGTAATCTATGAACATAGGCAAACACTTTGCCCTTACCGTCTGCTTCGAATTCGATCAATTACACACGGCATCGTAATCCTATAAGCCCCTTTGTACTTCGTACGGGGCTAAAAAGCGGTCGACTCCGATATTTTGAATTTTATGGGAATTCACATTCAAACGTTGATATCTCCGTTGTTTTCAAAGAATATGAGCCAGATTTTGCTAGGTTTGCATCTTCTATGGAATTTTATCGATTGGCATAATCATTTGTTTGAAATAGTTAGAAACACATTTTTACTCAACATTTCGCACAAATGATGTATGCCAATCGATAGAACTCAATAAAAAATACAAACCTGGAAAAATCTGGCTCTTATTCTTTAAAAACAACGGAGATATCAACGTTTGAATGTGAATTCACATTAAAAATTCATAATATCGGATTCGACCGCTTTTTTATACAGCGCTACAAACCATACCACTAAACGCGTGCATAGACCATGAGAAAATTCAATGCCCTCTCTAGCAACCAAACTTCGATTTGACGCAGTCAAAATACCACCTTATTTTGACAAATGTGACACTGACTTTTTCTTGTAATAGAGTTGCCGTGCCGCGCTTTTTTTTAAAGCAATATTGACGTCACACGAAAAAGACAAACTTTAAACTTTATTTCATTTTTGCACACCAAAATAACGGAGCAACACACAAAAAAACACGTCACAATCACAAATTATTCATTTTCGAACACCGAAATGGTTAATCAAGACGTAATATTTTCAACACAAAAAATGAAATCGCTGCTCATACTTCATTTAATTTATTTTTAAAAGTGTAAAATTTTCTATGACAGAATACACGGTAAAGTTTTACCACCTTAATTTTCCTAGTTTGGTTGCTAGAGAGGGTATTGGAAAATTGCGTTTAGAAATGAGAAAAGTGCAGCACTTTCTCTCCCATGGGTAGAAAATAGCAAGGTTCTAAAAGAACAGTTTACACCCATGAAGGCGGGTGACACACATATATTGACAAATTTTGTTGAACACACCCATCACAGATTGTTTGAAATGTCAACTTGAAGAAGAAAAAAAAGTTTATCAAGTTGACATTTCGAATAATCTGTTCAACAAAATGTGTCTAAATTGTCAAAATCTGTATAGCCGCCTTCGTGATCAACTCAAAATTGTCTTAACCTGTTCTTTCAGAACATCGCTCTCCTATTTTCTTCCCTCGGTAAACAAAAAACTAATTTTCTCGCCTGTGTTACAGAGGCTGTGTTGTGAATTTTTTTTCCAGCACTCAGCCCAGAAAAGAGTAATTTTCTCACCTCAGCTTTCCGGGAAATTTCCACTTTTTCTTCCCTAGGCTAACACACAATTAATATTTCTCTTTTGTAAGAAGAATATGACAAAAAATTGAATAAGAACTACAACAACAGAACACTTATATGAGAGGTATTCAATGAACTTTTGTAAAATGTATTATGTTTCCACACTACGATACATTCATAATATTGTCCGCATGTCCACGGTTTTTAAACGTACTTTTACAATGTGGGAAGGGCACTAGACAGGAATATAATTTACGTTGTGTCGAAACGATAAATGAAAAAAATACACTTTGTTGAATCGAAATTAAATTTTAGGAAATCATACATACTTATTACTTCAAATGAAGCGAATCGATTTAATTGCTAACTTTAAAAATGCATTCATGAAAATAAGTGTCAGCTCTTAAAACCTTAAAAAAACGACAATCGTATCGCGATCTCTTCTTCTTCTTCGTCTTCCTCTCAATTTTTTTTTCTGATTTTTTGTCATACAACTTTCAGGGTTCAATTCAATTTAATTTAAGGACGAGGTGTGTTTCTAATTACTTTAAATATCTGCCGAAGAACTTATTATTTAATCAGTCTTATTTACATTTTTTCGTCGAATTTCAGGAACATTCGACGGTCTTAACATGCAAACTTCATTACAAAACTCGAAACTCGAGTTACAAAAGTGATAAGTAACGTTTTCGTGTTTTAATTGACCGCGGTTTCGCCCCATATCAATAATATTCACACGAAAACTGGACTGTTTAACTTTTTAGCCCTTGTTATGTAACATATATAATCCTCCTCCTCGATTAACAAACCTGCAGAACCGTAAAATATTTTATGCAACAAAGCAAAAAGTCAACTAACCAAATTTGGCAGAGCGACGTAATGTACTATTTATCTCCCTAGCCGCACACTGCGGTGCATAATATGTATTTTTACGTGCTTCTGGTCGGTAAATGCATTTTTTCCCCTTCGGGTCGGGCCATAACATCCCCACTCGTCAAAATAAAAATCTGGAACCTCGGACGTAATTTATACTATTACCGATAAATATGAGGAGATGGAGCATTATTAACTCGAGTGTATGTTACATGAAAACGAGCGTGCACAAGAAAGTGTTATCCGTGCCATATTAGACACTCGTTTCACTAGTTTTGTTTCATATACACTCGAGCCATTAATACGCATATTCATATAATCGACATATTCACTGGTAACATAATGCACTAATAATACAACTATGTGTCAATACACTCACATTACGCTTGGGTACAAAATATGCTAATACACGCTCACTGCTTTCGCTCTTTAGAAGCCTAACATTCGTTATATTGTATATCCCCATAGATACATAATCTACTATTATACATTTTTTTAAATTATAATTTTAACGATAGATTTATCTTAACATTAGGAAAACGAAATATGATGATGATGAAGCCATGTGCTATATTAGTTTACTCGCATTACACAGTTGGTATTCTACTTAGTTTGATGGAGAGGTTTATTTATTAATCGTATTGTGTATAACATTGTCTAATATGTGTTTGACGTACATATTCTAAGCCATTAAGTTGGTCGTGTTGTGAGAACTGATGAACGCGTTCTTTTTTAGTTTTGAGCATACGTATTTCTCTTTCTTAGCCTCCAATCATTCATTTGTTGCAGTTTGACCAGCTCTGAGAAAAGTCAGGAGTTTGCCAAAATTTGCATAAAATCCTGACTTTTTTCAGACTTTTCTTGGTCGTTATTGCCGTTTTCTCATTTTTCAATTTTGTAAAAAAAAATCAGGGAAAAGAGAATACGAAACTCCTAAATGTAGACTTTAATTTCAGCTAAGTATCCATGCCTCTTAGCTAGGGAGTATTCGACCACTCGGAGATTTTATGTCCTTACACAAAAAATGGAGCGTAGACTAGGACATTACTAATGCTGCCGTACAATAGATAATATTCTTGGGTTTGCATTTTTTTTTAATTGCGACTCGCTGAATTTCGGCTTACTGGTTTTTTCTGAATTTTGCATGTATTTTATATGGAGAAATCGGAAACTCAAGTAAAACACAGAAACACAAAATGTGTCGGTATTCAAAATTCCGTGTGTGTAAAATAGATTTTGTTGTAGCAGTTTGACCAGCTCTGAGAAAACTGAGTAGTTGATGAAAATTACAATTTTAGCTAAGCACCGATGACTCTTAGAAATCTTTCAGTGACTTTAATTTGATTATTTATATGCGTCTCGTGCTCTGTTATGAAAGTAAGAGAAACGTGTGCAGTTAATTCAAATCGCCTACGAATAGGCAACAAACAAAGACTGTTGAAAAGAACTCATCTTGAAATATTTTCGAATTGGATATTATTGACATCATCGTTCTGAATCGGAGCGACTATAAATTGGTAAGTTTATTATTTTAAGTGTAAAACGCGATGTGAATGATACTTTTTTTGGCTGTTTAACCAAATAAACAATCATAAATTAATTAAATTTCATTCAAGCGTTGTTATGTAGACATTATTCGAATTTACATTTTTTCTTTATGTATCCCATAATTTGCTGCTGGCTTTAATTAACAATGCGTTATGCTCGGCGTTACGAATAGACACATAACGCCAAATATTGTTATAAAAATGTATTCTGTCGCTAGGCAATATATAGGACATATGCTTAGGAGCGCGTACAAGAATTTTATTTAATTCACTGACTTTACCTTTGTCGTTCAGTGAATCCTGTCAAATTAAACTTATTTATTTATTTATTTATTCGAGTCAATCCAGCAGCCTATTACGGCCAATAACGGCTGCTGTTGTCCATTATTAGTTATGAAGTGGTGGAAGCCAACATTCATCATGAAAATTGAAAAACATGTAAATATTGTCAATGATAAAACGAGGCGAAGCCGAAGTTCACAGCACATCCAACGCAGTTACAAAATTCCAGACTACGCGCAAGTTAGGAACACGATTTTATAGACATAAGTGGGATCCTCATTTTTGCAAACAATACTTTTACGCCTGGTATTATATCTGAAGCTCCCGTGGAGAGGAAACACAACACATAACTCTTTAAGCTAGAAAAAGAAAGTTGGAAATTCCATGTCGAGGGTGTTCTTGTCACGTATGCAAATTGCTATTTTCACCCTTCGTTACCTCTTCGACCGTTTTCTTTCTCCATAATAATTCTGTCTGAAAAGCCATTGAAAACATAATAAAGTGACACTTATTGAGTCAAGAAGACAGACGTTCAAATGCATACGAGCGTTTGTATTCATTCAATATATATTCCCATGTATGCTGGATAACATAGTATTTGCCGCTCTTTGCATTATGATAATATCGTGTGTAATCCGAAATTTTCGAAAACTATCAGTTGGCACAAATAGGCATGTTTGATAATTCATTCGACTGATAAAATATCGAGTATTTCCTTAGAATCGATTATCGATATTTTCTATAAAAAAAAATCAATATCAATCGAATGTTTTAGCGATAATCGATCCATATCGACTGATATGCGGTAAATATCGACAGATAATCGGTAAATACAGACTGATAAATCGATATATGTTGACTGATAATTCGATTATCAGTCGATATTTATCGTTTATCGATAAAACATTCGATTGATATTGTATCGATTGTTTGGAAATTTTATCATCGATTAAAATATCATCAGTGAATATGCCCAGGCACAAAAACCTTAAAAGAGAAATAGGTGACGCCAGTTCCCTCAATTAAAATTCCAAAATTATTAGTTACTAGTTTTTAGTTCTAATGACGCATTTTATGGGTTTGAACTGACAGAAATACAGAAAAATACAATATTGCACAAAGAGTGATATCGCGAGATTTCGCTAACTTTGCAAACAAGGGGTCTCCGATTTGAATGAGTGATAGCTCGCTGGATTCGTGTTTCAAATCTAAAAAATATGTATTTTTGTTTTTTTCGATTAATATTTTATTTTCCGTGTAAAGCGTTGTCAGCGGCATGTCAGAGGGTCCAGAATGGTTATTTATGAAACAAGAATCGTATGAAGGTATTTTATCGCACTAGATGTCGATTGTCAGCCCGAGGCGAAGCCGAGGTTGACAAGACATCGTGTGCGATAAAATACCAGCATACGATTCGTGTTTCATACAACGTTTTATGCAATTCAGTGAGCGAATTCCCCAAGACTACAAAACAAACCACAAAAGCTCACTAAAAAAACTGAAACTGAAATTGACATCTACTGAAAAACGTGTTACAACTGTTGCAAAAACAGTTGTTCTAACAGTATTCAGAACAGTTACATTTGATGAATATATGATTATGATCGTGTCGATGTATTTTGGGTGCGATAATTTTTTTTCGCACTGACTTTTGGATGAAATAAAACTGGTTCATATGACACTGCACACAGGCTGCGTAAGTATCGAATTCACTCACTGAATTGCATAAAATAGTTTTTCGGAATTAACTCAAGAAACAATTATTTTCAATCATTTTCATGTTTTGCTTAATGTCGGCCTCGAAAAGACCAACAGGTGAATTATATGCACTGATTAGTGCAAGTACATTCACGAGAGTTAATTCAAAAAAAAGCAAATGTTCGGAGTGTTCGCCGTCCCTGCAACAAGGCCTCACCCACTATCGTTTTACATGAGCCTAGTAGTATTGGGTTGCAGGTCTACAGAAGTCCTAAAAATAATGCTAGTAAACAAATGGCTCTAGAATTGCATTTTATTTGAAATTAAATTTCTATAAAAATACAGTCAGCCGCGACTAGATCGATCACAGATCGATATTATTGTGGTGTATTTTTACGCTTGAGCAAAGCGAAAGCTTGTTTAATATTCATACCCAGTTCTCTCACTGTATTCTAATGCATGTTTAGCATTCGATGCGAGTTTCCACAAAAATCTGTGTCATATTTCAGTTAATTATGTATTTCACTTTTTAACATTTGACCATTTTATTTCGTTTAAATTGCGACAATACGGACAAAATTTTATTCAGAAACCGCATTCTTGTTTTCCTCGATTGTTTAATATTTCCAGCGTGTGACTGGTATGAGTTCAATTTCACATCGAAACGTGTATACGTTCTGTCGGTCTGATTCCAACTTAATCTATGCGTACACACATTACCTTTTATTGAATCCGAATGTATTGTTTGTGCAACAGAACAAAAATTCTTCGAAATTTCTCGAAATTTGGGAAAAATCAAATTTTAATGTAGACATCATTATGTTGACGAAACCGATTCATATACGACATACTTAGTGATTTTCGCAGCCTATAAATGTTTTACTTTACTTAAATGGAATTATTGGTCGTTGTTTTGGATAAAAAATCGAGCAAAAATAAATTTGAGTCCGATTCTATATAACACTTGTTTCAAAATAGTCCACTAGTCGTAGAGTATTGTGTCCAACCGTATTTCATCCACAGAGATCGGTTTTCATATAAAAATTGATAAGGTTACACTGAAAAAAAAAACTTTAAACGAAATGGAATATGATCCCACCAATTATATATATTAACCCGACTAATTTAGTTTTATCTCACAATCTGCCAAATAATTTTTACCAAAAAAAAAAATTTACCAAAAAAATCTGCGTCGCAAAGTGGCAGATGTTCAGGAACAGATCTGCAAGAAAATTTATCTGCCACATGCGACGCAGACTTTTTTGGAAAAGTGACAAGACATTTTGTACTAATACAATATATCAAGTCCGATTAACGGTAAGCCCGAACAGTGAAAGCTACACCGTCATCCATGGAGAACCCTAACGTCAGCTCTGTAAAAAAAAAAATTGAGCTGCCGCTTTGATAAACTAAAATATTAATTTAATAGATTTCGAATGTATCAAATGTTGAATAATAATTCCCTTGACCGAAAAGTCAAGGGTCTAATGCCAGAAAATACCGAAAAGTGTGGGTAACCAAAAGGTTCACTGTGCGGACACGAAAATGTATGAAAAACGTTAAATGTGGATTACATTTTTTCGTTGCGGACACGATAACTGTTGTATAAACCTTTTGGACCAGCAGAGTTCACAATAAAACGCAGCCTTTCAGTTAAGTGCTTGGTACGACAGTGACGTTTACTTTGTTCTCTTACATACATCAAACAGTACGGTCAGGGGAGGTTAAACGCTGTTTAATAAACAGTCTGACGTTGGAAATAACGAAACTACGCCATCTGTTGACAGGTAGCAAAGTCTGATTGTAAACAAACTAAATTTTGCCTTATCACTGAATTACGACTTTTGAGTTCGGATTTTGCTTGGTCGCAATGGTATAATGCTAAACGATCGCAAGTCGCTGGTCTACTCACCATTATGTGTGCTGAAATCCCATCCTTCGTGTCCATTTGCCAATGGAATGTTTGGCTAAAATGCAGTATACGGAAGCAACTAGGATCGGCGATTTTTTGATTGGGAATGGTTTGTGGAGGTCCCCTGACACCATTTCAGGCAAAATTTGGGCGCGGAAAGCAATTTTATTTTTTTAATTTTCCTTGTACAAAAATTTTTTATTGGAAATTGTTTTTGGTTTTATTCATTTTCATAAACCTAAATTTGTATCATAAAATGAAACAAATTCCACCCATGGAGTGGCAACTATTCTTAACAAAAGTTACCCTAATCTATTTATCCAGAACCGTGGAAACTGGCCTGATTCAGGAGAAACAAGAGAAAAATAACTTAGCTTAGTAAACTGAAAATAAATCATCTCACTACAACCACAAAACAAAAATTATAAAATATAATAGATTTCATCTAACTTCTTCAAATCGCCGTCGAATGTTTCCATTATACAAGCGGCATTAGAACGTTGAAGTGCAATGGAGATTCTTTGCTTCAAATACAATTTCGATTTCTTTTCGTTCGTCACATTTGCTAACAACTTTCCCAAGACGTCAATGAACTTAATCGCTTCTGTACACCATGGACCTAGAGTCTATATTGCAAATGGAATGATTATATAATTATCTTCTATCAATTTCTTATATTTACAAAAAATAATTTTCTTTGAGTCAAATAGATTTTCCTTATACAAAATGACAAAATTAAAATTGCTTTCCGAGCCCAAATTTTGCCCGAAACCTCCACCAACCATTCACAATCAAAAAATCGCCGATCCTAGCTGCTTCCGTATACTGCATTTCTGCCAAAAACTAGGTCCCACCTGTTGGGTGGGTCAGATCCCTTGACTGTTTGTCTGAGTTTTTCGATAGTATTTTTATTGGCAATGACTTATTGATTTCCAATGAAATGTAATTTTGTTGCTTGATGGCCACAAAAACGCATTTAGAAGAAGAACTACTAGAACGGTCTAATAAGTCTCTCATTGATGATTTAATTCTGTTTAGTTTCACTGAAAATCTTCAAAATATTGTAAATAAAATGTCCCGGTAAAAAATGACGTATGTTTTCAATAAAATTTAATCTGGTGTGAATTGCACCCATGACTTACCAAATTCTAAACCCGTCAAAGTTGTATTAAAAGGCTTGTATTTAATGGATGTTAACATCCTAAAGAAACATCTAACTGAGTCTGGTGTTCAATGTACCGAAATTAAGATCATGACGTTAAAAAACAAGCGATTTTTGGATCAATTACCTGATTTATTTTGAAAAGCGATCTGTGAAGATGAATGAACTTAAGAAAATACAATCCATCAATCACGTTGTAGTACGATGGGAATACTATAAACAAAGTTCAACTGTGACGCAGTGTCAAAATTTTCAATTGTATGGCCATGGATCAAGAAATTGCAGATTATCTCCTAAATGTGTTAAATGCGGTGGTGATCACGTAACGAAACTTTGCAATGTAAATGTTGATATTGACAACAAACAACTTCTTAAATGTGCAAACTGTAACAGTAATCACACGGCAAATTACTCGCAATGCCCTTGTCGCATAAAATATGTACAATTGAAGCAAAATGTATCCACAAATCGAATTTATGGGCGACACATTTCAAGGAATCTACATTTGATCTTCCAGGAAATAACACACTTTCTCAAAGGAATGATTTATTCTCACCTAAAGAACTGATGTCCATTTACAAGGAAATGATTTACAATATCCAGCGATGTCGCACGAAATTCGAACAATTAGAAACTCTGGGTGAACTAGTGATGAAATACCTGCAGCCTGATCATGTCGAAAAACCGTAATACTAAATTGAAAATTCTATATTGGAATGCACACAGTGTACAGAAGAAAATTCTCGAAATATTCGATTATCTCATTAAGAACCAAATCGACGCTTTATTTGAGTAAAATCCGCCGAGAAAAATTTAATAATTTTTCTCTTGATATTACTAACACTGGATATTTTGTAACGATATATGTTCGCGACATAGCGAAGCGTATAAGGTAACAGAATAGTAGATGATATGAAATTACTCCCGTAGAAGCGTTCCAGACGCTGTTCCAGCAGTTGGGCCCACAGAAAGAAGGAAAAAATCTGCATTTTGGCACCAACTTTTTTTACAAAACTTCGGTAGGCTTGCAGCACAAAAGTACTGGTTTCATTTATATGTGGGACGATAGTGGGTGAGGCCAGCTACAACACCCCATACTCAGTTCCGCGGAACATAGAAGCTGCAGAGAAGGCGGACTCTCCGAACATTCACTATATTATTAGTAATAACTCTCGCGGATATACTCGCACCAAGCTGTGCGTATACTCTAATTGTAGGTCTTTCCAAGGCCGACATTCGTACATCATTACAATAATTTTTAATAATTGTTTCGAGGGACTTTTTTGAAAGTGGACCAGGCTCCGTCGGAGCTATTTTTTTTGCGACGGTTTGTTCTTATGCCCAGATAGCCCTTGGTCCCAATAGTCCAAAACCGCAGTCGTTTAATTTTCATGTTTGCGTCTTGGCTGGTGGTGAAGGTACAAAAGTCGAAAAAGGGTGTTTTTTATACGTGATTTACTGCTGCTTCAGACGATGGACACCCATGTGTGGCGGCTCGTTGGATAGGTACTGTCCAGGAGACCCGGGGCAAAGACAGATATCAAATGTGTACTCAAGCACTATTCAAAAATAACAAAAAGTATGTGTCAGTCAAATGCCGGAAATTTTGATGAGCTTTATTAGGTGATATTTTCTACCTGGTGACTGTTGTTATACAGATCAGTGGTTGCCCTGATAGAGGCTTAACCCAGCTCTACAATTATACCTCAATTTCCATAGAAGTGAAAGGTTTCAGGATACTTTTTTCGGTATAAAGCAAATGTCTTCCTTCACTCGAAAGCAAAACATTGATTTTAGAAAAATACACGAATTATGCTGTTTTTGATGTCTGCATCCAATGATCTAACCATAAACATTCTCCAGGTGCGAGATATCACCTTTTGAAGTTCATCAAAATTTACGGCTTTTGACTGACACAATATTTTTGTTATTTTCGAACAATGGCACAGAACACGTAAGATATCTATGCTTGCCCCGGTTCTCCTGGCCAGTACCTATCCAACGAGCCGCCACACATGTGTGTCCATTGTCTGTAGCGGCAGTAAATCACGTATAAAAACACCCTTTTTTCGACTTTTGCACCTTCACCACCAGCCAAGACGCAAATATGAAAATTAAACGACAGCGGTTTTGGACTATTGGGGCCAAGGGCGATCTGGGCATATGAACAAACCGCCGCGAAAAAATAGCTCCGACGGAGCCTGGTCCACTTTCAAAAAAATCCCTCTTCTTGAGTTATTGCCAAAAAACTGTTTTCGTTACCCTCTGACATATCCTCACTTTTGAACCTTTTTCACAGAAAGTAAATTTTTTTTCAAAAAAATGGCAGATACGTGTTCGCTAGAGTTAAACGACGAATCGAATGAGCTATCACTCATTAAAATCGGAGACCGCTTGTTCCCCAATCACCTGAAGTCTTGGCGATATCACTCTTAAAATTCATCCACACTGAAATATGTGCAGTTAAAGTTTTCAACCGAAGACTTACACTGTTCTTACCAATATTTCTCTAGTTACACGAGCCGTTCATGGTGGTGTGGGGTATCATTTGAAAGGTAATTTTATGTGCTTTTGGACCAAATAGGGTCTTATGGGGGTTTGAAAGCATCTACGATGAAATGAGAAGTTGAAATGTTTAAGTGCCCATATTTCATCGCATATGCATCAAACCCTATAAGACCCTATTTGGCCCAAAAGCACATAAAATTACCTTTCAAATGATACCCCACACCACCATGTACGGCTCGTGTAACTAGAGAAATATTGGTAAGAAAAGTTCAAGTTTTCTGTTGAAAACTTCAACTGCACATATTTCAGTGTGGATTAATTTTAAAACCAATGAGTCTCTATTCGGCTCAATAGTATACATGTGATTACCTTTCTAATGACACCCCACACGACCTTGTACGGTTCGTGTACCCGGAGAAATTTTGGTAAGAAAAGTGCAAGTTTTCGGTTTTTGATCACCTTTCACCAGTCACAAAAGCTTCGAAGAATTTTTTTGAAAGTGGTTTTGGGTTCTAGGGTCGAAGTCCTTTCTAGGCACATATAAAAAAGTCCACTGGAAAATGCGTCCGATTTCGATAGGCTGTTTTTCAAAAGAATCCCTCGAAAAAAAAAACAATTTTGATAATTCCTTTTTTTAATGCGTGCAATCAAATTTCCGGCTAAGTTCGAAGATGGGATATGTAGGACTAAGGATTTGGAAGCTGTCTTGGAAAAACATGATTTAAGACTGTTGATTATAGATTCAATAGAAGAAGATTACTTTGAAGAAATTTGATTTGGTTGGGTAGGTAGTTGGCTCACAAATTTGATAGTTAACTAACAACTTGACTGAATTTCATGTGTCTTACGGATGATAGACACTCTAAAATGTTTGTCACACAATGTTCACTACTATGATTGAAAATACATTAAATTATTGGTTTTGTACATATTTGTATACTATCTAAACATAGTCATTACCGTCATATCTCATTGGAACAATATCTTTTACTGAGTTCGTTCGCAATAGTGCGTCCGCTAAGGCTGGGAAATACACTAGAAAAGTGCAAATTGAGGTAAAATTGATTTTATGATTTTATTATGATCTGTATGGATTTCTGATTCCGAAATTATCAGAGGCAACTCCGGCAGCTCACTCGTTCCGCCTGGAGCGGCCGTTATGTCACTTTGATCACTCAATCACTTTTTTTAATCGTTTTCCTTTAATCGTTTTCCTTACAGCCTAATCCACTTCCTTCAAAAAAATACAAAACTGCACATTTTTGAACAGGAATTGCGTCTTCCGCAAGGATTACTATTGAGGTGCTTTCTCCTTGCGAGTAGCACGACTCTGGCTCGTTTCAGGTTCAGCCAAAAATCCAATTCTTGTTCAAATATGTCGTGTGGGGTATCGTTGCAAAGGTGATGAAATACAGTTTCAGATAAAATTACATTTTGGGCAGTAAAATAAATTGAGTACACGTCATTTAAAAACGAAATAACTAAAAGAAATTGACAAAATATTTTTGACACTTTTGAAATATCCTATGAAAAAGTGCACTCTAGGCGGGATATCTCTTGAAGTTTTTGACCGACTTAAATTTTTTAAAAGCGTAAACTATAGGATTTTGAATTGGCTACAAATTTCCCGAAGAAAGTTTTCGGAATTTTTAGTATTTCGATGGGATTTCAAGGTTTTAAGCAGAAAAAAAAATGAACCTCCAACTTCTTCCATTTCGGCCATTTTGGATTTTTTGTCAACAAAAAAATTATTCTAAAAAAAAACTTTGAACATTAAAGAATATTTTACAACTTATTCCACATCGATATCTGTTTAGAAATAGGCATGAAAATTCAGTGAAGCCAAAGTGACATAACGGCCGCTCCAGGAGGAACGAGTGAGCTGCCGGACTTGTCCCTGATGATTTCGGAATCAGAATTCCATACAGATCATAATAAAATCATAAAATCAATTTTACCTCAATTTGCACAATCTTTTGCCTTAGCGGACACACTATACAATCAAAATCAATAATTGTAAAAAAATGTATGTGGAAGATCGGGGAAGACTCTTGAGCTCTATCGGCATTCCCCAGTTCGGTTGTACTACGGCAAATACTTTAGATCGTACCCAATTTTGTAATTTGTGGGCACGAACACGAACAGCAAATCATAAAAATGCCCACAAAACTGTCCATGAATACACTAGAATGAAAACATTTTAACTTTACTCTGTCGTGGTATAATGCGATGTTTGATGTGTAACTAGATTGATTTTGATTTAAATTTTTTAGTATAGAGTTTATGTGATAAAGTAACTGGATACGTTATAGGCGCAAAAGATTTCAATTTAGAAATAATGAATTGAGACGTAACCAGCAGCGATGTAATCGGAAAATGTTGGGACCGAAATAATTTTATTTAATAAAATAGTATGTGAAGCTTGCTATTTAGCCGCATCAGTAGATATTGCTTTCATTCAAGCGACCGACATTAAAAACCTTGAGAGGTATGCACAACTAGCATCTCAACTAGTATCTTAACTGGCATAGCAAACGATGTCAGCATATAAACAGTAGTATACTTTGCTTTGATATGGTTGCTCCTTGACAGCTGATCACCGACTAAAGTTTGTCCTTGTTTTGGAAGAGATGTTTACTCTTTGACAGCTAATCACCGACTAAAATTTGTCCTTGTTTCGGAAGAGATGTTTTCTCTTCCACAGCTAATTACCGACTAAAGTTTGTCCTTGTTTTGGAAGAGATGTTTACTCTTCGACAGCTAATCACTGACTAAAGTTTGTCCTTGTTTTGGAAGAGATGTTTACTCTTGCACAGCTAATCACCAACTAAAGTTTGTCCTTGTTTTGGAAGAGGTGTTTACTCTTCGACAGCTAATCACCGACTACAGTTTGTCCTTGTTTTGGAAGAGGTGTTTACTCTTCGACAGCTAATCACCCACTAAAGTTTGTCCTTGTTTTGGAAGAGATGTTTACTCTTCGACAGCTAATCACCGACTAAAGTTTGTCCTTGTTTTGGAAGAGGTGTTTACTCTTTGACAGCTAATCACCGACTAAAGTTTGTCCTTGTTTTGGAAGAGATGTTTAATCTTCGACAGCTAATCACCGACTAAAGTTTGTCCTTGTTTTGGAAGAGATGTTTACTCTTCGACAGCTAATCACCGACTAAAGTTTGTCCTTGTTTTGGAAGAGATGTTTACTCTTCCACAGCTAATCACCCACTAAAGTTTGTCCTTGTTTTGGAAGAGATGTTTACTCTTCCACAGCTAATCACCCACTAAAGTTTGTCCTTGTTTTGGAAGAGATGTTTACTCTTCGACAGCTAATCACCGACTAAAGTTTGTCATTGTTTTGGAAGAGATGTTTACTCGTCGACAGCTAATCACCGACTAAAGTATGTCCTTGTTTTGGAAGAGATGTTTACTCTTCCACAGCTAATCACCGACTAAAGTATGTCCTTGTTTTGGCAAAGATGTTTACTCTTTGACAGCCGATCATTGACTGAAATATATCTCATTTTGGCAGAGATGACTATATGACAGTTAATCACTCTTTTACAGCTCATCACCGAGTAAATGTCAAACATTTGTTTCTATTTTCAAACATGGGCAAAGTGCCTGCTCGTTTTCAATGAACATACTTTCAGGTTAGGATTCTCTGTGGGTTATTTTTGACATTTGACTTGATCTATTGAGGAGACAGTTGTAATGCCACTTAGTGACATACTACACACCGAATGGTTTTTAAAGACCGATGGGGTTGTATTTAGTAACTACCATCTGATAACATGAAATTGTAATCAGTGATAGTATTAGTGCAAAATAAATGTCTTGTCACCGTTTTGGTAACGAAATGGCAATTTTTTTTTCGATGGACACACATCTAGGTTGCTTAACTAATTTTACCATAAAAAAATATTGAAAAAGAAATTTAAATCTTTTTTAATTGATTTTCAGAGTTACGATCGTTGGATGTGGGTTGGCGGACTGCAAATATTTTGACCCGAAAAAAGTGAGTTATTATACCTATATTACTGATGCTGAAGAAGATGTTTTAATTACAAATTTGATTTTATTTTTGGAAATAACTAATCTTGCTTCTGATTTGTTCTATAATGGTGATGGTAACCATGTTTGTAATTGCCAACTGATTTTATTAGCGGAATTAATGTTAGGGCTAAAATGAAAAAATGATAGCGTCGCTTACTTCACTTTTGCGCGGTAACCGGAACGGTTACTACGGAATTGGATGAACAGAAATGGATATCTTCAGAATGAAGGAATTAAAACAGAAATTTTTGTTTGAGGGAGAGATTGGAATTTTGGATCAAAATGTAAATTAATGTGAATGAGGAGGAGTGTTGATTTTTCAGTTTTGTGATCAGAGTATCATTTACAAAAATTGCATTTTGATCACGTACGCATAAGAAAATAGAAGTTCATTCTTGTAAAACGTCTTTATTCCACGATTATAAAGACGTTTTATAAGAATCACTCTCCACAACTACACTCACGAATTCTCGTATATAGAAAATCAGAAAGCTAACAAATTGTTCGTTTATTAACAAAAACAAAAGGTTCTTCTTGTTTCACTGTTTCACCAACATATGAGAGTAATTTTTTGTTCTTTGAATCAACCCGCGACTGTATTTATTAAAAACATAAATACTCTTAGGTAGCCCTGCAATGTTTACAACTTTTACTGTTTTTATGCATTCATTAAAAATAATATCCAACGAAAACAAGTTTCTCTCCAAATAATATCTCTCGGCACCAAAAGCATGTATATAACATACAAAACAAAGATTGTGTTTTTAAATTAATCGATTCTCGCGCTCATTCAACATTTATGTTAAAGAAAAGTTGAACAGAATGTAGTACGAGTAAGATATGAGGTAGCATTAACGAATGGAAATATGCTACACAGCTCTCCCAACGTTGAAAAAGAAGGCATTATTTGCTATTGAGATGGCGGAGCATTTGACACCTGCAGAAGAAGTACAAGCACCGGGTAGCAGCATAAACGCAGCACATTACGATCGATAACATTCGTTTGCGGTCAGCTGTAGAGTAATCATCGGTTTTCGAAGACTTAAAGCGAATAAAAAGTTCCGCGTCGATGTCTGTTTTGAAGGAAAAAAGATATTTTGTTGTCGCGATATGTTTGTTAAAGCCTATTGGCTGATGCTTTTAAATAAATTGAAATTTATGTTTCCGTAAACGTGCGGGCGTGAGACCTACTTTTTAATGTTTCCGTTTATTTGATTTGTTTCAAATTTTAATTAGTGGTTCAAGATTCAAACTTGTTGAAATTGACAAAAAAATTATGAGTGTTTCAACCCGAAGTGATTTTTTTTTTACCTTTTTGTGTTTAATTACGAAATTATTTTTCTTTTGTGTGTGATCCTAATTAAATGATGCTTTTCAACAGACAAAAGTAACAAATTAACCGAACTCAGTTGCATATTACACCATTTTGGTAACCTGAGCTGTTGGATTTACGATCACAATTACCTTTCTGTTTTTTTTCTTAAACAATAGAGAATTGTTTTTGATATTATGCTTTAAAAGTTAACCATTTCATTTATTCAATTTATTTATGCAATGAAGGAACTGAACTTTGTAAATAATGTTATTTATTGGTTGCCGATATCATCACTATGAGTGGAAAATATAAAAATATTTAACATTTTACTGTTTGAAGTTGTGGTTTTGTTTTAAAAGTGAATATAATTTTCAAGTGTTTTCGTAATTTTCTGCATCGCTTATTAAGGATTGGCTGGGTTTCGTTGGAAGTGTACTATGATATTACGGAATTATTTTTTTTTATTATGAATGCGTTAAGAAAATGACTTCATTCGACTTTTCTTTGTTGTGTTTTATTTTGATTCACATAAATTCGTACAGGAAGTGTTGACTTATGACTTCAAATGATCCACAAAAATCAAGATGTGCACAAAAAATCAAATTAACATTTTAATGGAGAAATTTAATGTGGTATGTAAACTCGTACTTTTTTGTATCTTAAGAAGACAAATCAGGTCTGCTTGTGGAGAGATCTTCTCAAAAATACGACATAATTTATCGGTGTCATCTTAATGTTGGCCTCTAATGTTCTAGAATGACAGCATATCGTATGTGTGTATTTCAGTTCAGACACGCAAAAGCTGGGAACATGATTTTATGTAACAATATTTAATCGTATGGAGGTATATTATTGTACTAGATGTCAGATGTATTGCCAACCTCGGCTTCGCCTCGAACTAACAATCTGACATCTAGTGCGATAATATACCTCTATACGATTCTTGTTGAATACAACGTTTTATGCAATGAAGAAAATCTAATAAATACCGAAGATAATCTTGCAAATTGAACTAGTGCGATAGAATAGTTCATACGACATTGCACACAGGCGGAGTAGATTACAAATATCAACACTGATTTGAATTAATAACTATTATTCAACTCAACCTCATAATCTGCAAGCCGCTATAGATTTCTTCGGCTGACCATTGGCAGTGCGATCGCATGCCAAAATTTGTGTGCAAACTAAACACAGCCAATTTCGCAAAGAGAAATGTTTATATTTAAGGTCAAGGAAAATAGAAGCTCGAAAAAATGTCTAAAATTTGTTGATGCATTTGCAGTAATTTAAACAATATTCCGCTTTTGCGAGGTTGGCTATGATTAGCTGTCATCAGTTTCGCAAACCGAGGAGATCTATTGCATAAACCGTTGTATATCACTCGGTGAAAAGTACTATGTTAGTCACACTATGCGTATTGTGTGTGACTCGAGACCATTTTAACATCGAGTGCAAAGTACTTTATTAGGCTCTGCGAGGCATTTTTCGGAATACTGGCATTGACGGAAATTGCATTTCCACGCTGAATAGCTAACGATATACGTTGGAACTGGTAGTGTCTTGATTTCGACTCGCCAGTCAATCTTGAGCAAATTAATCGCCTCTTTTGACCACGACCACTCATAAATATCAAAATCCCTTTACTACTTTGATCGCTCTACTGCAAATAATAGTTATTTACGTAACGATTGAGGAGGCCGAAAGAGTTACGTATTAAGTTTTATATGCTGCCAACTGGGGATGAAAGTTAAAAAATGTTAGCACAAGCGCCGAAAGTGACAGAAAAATGCGTAGGCTTACATATCTGTCACTTTCGGCCCGTGGGTTTACATTTTTTTCTTTCGTCCCGCAGTAGGAAGCATATAATAGTATTTTTCATGTGTCGGGGCCGAAAATGAGGGAGTTTCGAGATTTTTCTCGGGTTTTCGACCCCTTACATGAAAATTTTTTTGAGTATCTGTTTTGGACGTTTGATTTTAGGCACTTTCGCATGTAGCCCTCACTTCGTTCGGGCTACTACTCGCAAAATTGCCTAAAATCAAACGTCCAAAACAGATACACAAAATATTATTCTGTGTAAGAGTCCAGGTGCTTATGTCACGAAAAGTGGCTCCCGTGGGATAACAAAATTCTACTACCAAAATTTAGTTCTTCTACCAATATATGCCGAGCGATAAGCATTTGAAAATGCGATGTTTGTGTTTGTGTTGATGTGTTTGTGTTGTGTCTTATCGGAAATTATTGGCCTGATTGAAAAAAGCATTTTGTTTAATTAAAATCCTTGCAGTCAGAATTTAATTATTTTTCAGTGAATCTGTAAAAAGTTCTGCTTTCTGGCGTTACTCGAGAATACTCGAGAAAGAAGTTTTTTTCCAACTATTGGAAGTTTTCTTTTGCGAAAAACAAAATGGCCGATAAGTGACCATGTTTTTAAACACTAAACGAAAAAAAAAACGCTGACTTTGAGGCCGTTTTTACTTAATTTTCATTTTTGGTTCATGACATGAGTAGTTGTTATGGAGTCCATTACCAAATTCTCGACGTCCAACAGAGAAACATGTTTTTGGGATCCCAAGATATTTGGGATTTAAAAATTTCACCGTACAGAATCGTCAATATTCGACTAAATGCAAATGCTAAACTATAGAGAATTGTATAGCCTATGTTCTAGTGTGTCAAAACAAACCGTGTGGAAACACAACGCCACACGAAATTATACAGATTAATCGCATAAAACGAAATTTACTATTTTCATTTTAATCGAGGTGCCGAATGCTGATGAACAATATTTTCATATTTTAGTAAGCACGTTCTAACAATTTTATTATTAATATTTAAAATCCGAACGGTTTGGTAAAACAATTTATGTTTTCTCTACGCCACAATTTATGAAACTCAATTTCTGATTTCTGACTATTGCTTTACGTTTTGCATCGCTTGCATACAGTCTAATTACAAAATACCATTTTAATGTGATTATAATGGAAATGGATACAAATCTTGTCTCGAAATGGTCACGGACTGTAATAAAACTTTTTTATATTCATATGTAAAATCCTTAAGCCTTTTTGTACCGTACTACCATTTACTCTCATAAGGAGCCTGAGTGGCTATAGTTTTCTGTTAACGACAACGATGACAAAAATAATACATGAGTTCCTCAATTTTGCAAACACTGGACTGGGTTATTTTTAACGATGAACCAAAAACTAATAAAGTTCATTTATTACCATGTCACCATGTGAAGGCATATTAAGTACCGGGGGACTTCCTTTTTTTACGCAAAAGTGTAAGAGAAGAACATCTATCGCACTTTTTTATTTTGTGAAAAAGTCCTCGTTCCACATTCACAAAACAAGCTTCGCATCTGCTCTGATGTAACAAAAAGGCAATCAAACAGAATAATAGGCAGCTCATACGAGTGGGAAGTTTACGGCCAGAGCGAAGCGAGTGTAATCTACACGACTCATATTTTATTTATGATTTGAGGTACATTTAAAATCTTATAAATTGAAAATTTATAAGAAAATTTAGAGCTCAAAAAAAGACCAAAAATCATTCCACCTTACGCTCGATGGTTTCCAAGAAAATGTTTTTGTCAAATTTGTCTAGAAAAGTGTCAGTCAAAAGGGACCTGACCCGCCCAAAAGGGGGGACCTAGTTGTGTCATTAACCAGATATCTTCGAAAAACTATAAAAAGCGCTTAGAGTACCCTAGCTTGGGAGGATCGATCTAAAATGCCCATCGAACTTAGTCTAGTTCGTTCCTTTTGACATTGCCAAAAAAATGATTCAAAATCGGATGCGTTTTACTCGAGTTAGAGAGCTGACAGTCGGATGATTTACAGCAAAGTAAAAGATCTTGTATCAAACACAACAATACTTCAAACAAACGAAGTAACAGATTTAACGAATTTATATCGCAATGCGTTTGCCGTTTCTAAGAGTTTATATAAGTACATGATTGCCCGCGAGAAACATAATCTGCTGATGGCATGCAAACATGTCTGCGACATAATATTTCGAACATTAAAATCAAATACATTCTACCGACCAATTAACCCATTTAAAAGAATAAATAAGTTAAAAAATACATGCTAATCACCGATTCACTAACATTTCCCATTGTAAATGTTTACACCAGCATAGAGTACAAAAGTGTTGCTGGTATGGTACGCAACAAATTTACACCATTCTTTAAAGTATATAATTAAAAATTCAAATCAGGCACCTATTGAGTGTCCTAAAAAAGAGCACAAAATAGTTTCGTTTTTTTTTGCTGAAGCTTCGACTTTTTGACTTCATATGCAAACTATCGAATGATTTATTCACATTAGTCGTTTTTAGACCCGTGCGACGTACTGGGGTCCTATACATTTACCAGTTTATTTTTAACATGTCGAGTTCGAATCTCTGAGTAAGGGCAAATGGGAATGGTAATGAAAAATGTGACGCAGTGTGGCTCATTGGCCGGCAGTAACATATTTAGTTCTGAGTAGTTAACCATAGCGAAATATGGCGGCTTACACAGCTGTTTATTAAATTTGACTTCGTACGGGGTTTAAGTAATTTTAGTGGTAGATAATATAGAAAAAGCAAGTTTGAGAGATTTAAGAGAGCAATGTCGCTAAGTAATTTCAAGTAAATATGACTTTCATGTACAACTAACTATATTTCGTTCACCATTCATTCGGGTCGTACGGGTCCTCTGTTGTTTTTTATTATTATTTTTCATCTTTTCGTTCCACTATCACTTCTTTACACCCATTAAATTGACTTGCGAGACGTGTTTTGAGAAATTGAAAGACTTGCAAACGTGTAATGTGGGTTATGGTGGTTTACACTTTACGTCCATCTTACCTGACAAAAAAAAAGTTTTTCTTTCGGATTAAATTGAACATTATTTATAAAAATAATGTTAGTATGATTTGCATGTACCGAGGTTGATCGTTTTATGCATTTTATTTGAAAACGTAGTGTGCTCGACGCATAAGCGCCCGTTATTTGTATCCGCTGTCTACATAGAGTTCCAGTTTCTTTTGTTATCTGTGATTGTTTTACAATCTATTTAGCTGCGATGGTTATAGGTACTTGAAGGTATTTTGTCATGCTACTTTATCCATTGCGAACCCGAGGCAAGCCGAGGTTGACAAGACATCGTACCAGTTAAATTGTATATTTTGTTGTGTTTATGGCCCACTCAATTATTGGAATTTTCAATAATCAAAACGTTTACTAATGTTTTGTATCCCAATTCAGTATTTGTTCGGTTAAAAAAAAGTTTTACGCAAACATAATTAAATCACATCTTGATTAAAAGGTTTAAATAAAGAAAATACTGAAATTAAAACCATTCATCAATTTAATAGCTACAAACATACATTTTATATAGTCACACCTTTTTTGATCACCGAAAAACTGCATCTTGCAAACAAACATAGCTAAGGTATTGACACACATTAAAAAACAACGTAATTGTCAAACATTTTTTTGGGTTGGTTAATTGTATTAGAGTTTTCTATTTTTTCTCTCTCGTATTTACGTTTAAGAGTCATATCGCCAAGACTTCAGGCGATTGGGGAACAAGCGGTCTCCGATTTTAATGAGTGATAGCTCGTTGGATTCGTCTTTCAATTCTAGAAAACACGTATCTTTCACTTTTTCTAAAAAAAAAATTATTTTCAGTCAAAAGCTCTCAAAAGTAAAGACATGTCAGAGGGTACCGAAAACATTTTTTCGGCAATAACTCAAGAAAAAATTATTTTAAGTAGTGTTGTAGTGTTGTACGAATGTCGGCCTACGAAAGACCTACAGGTAGAGTATACTCAGTGCGTGGTGCGAGTACATCCACGAGAGTTATGACTAAAAATATAGTGAATGTTCGGAGAGTCCGGATTCTATGCAGATTGATTGTTCCACGGAACTGAGTATGGGGTGTTGTAGCTGGCCTCACCCACTATCGTTGAATGAACCCAGTACTTTTGTGCTGCAAGCCCACAGATGTCTCGGAAAAAAAAGTTGGTGCCAAAATGCAGATTTTTTCCTTCTTTCTGAGGGCTCTACAGCTGAAACACCATCTGGAACGGTACTACGGCAATCATTTTTTATCATCCACTATTCTTTTACCTGATCAATAGAAAAACGCTTCGATATGTCGCGAATAGCAATCCAAGAATTGAAAGACGAATCCAACGAGCTATCACTCATTAAAATCGGAGACCGCTTGTTCCCAAAGTTAAAAAATCGCCTGAAGATTTTCGATATGACTCTTAAAGTCAATTGATCAGTTTCGATGTCTTGATCGAGTGACGGTTATCACTGAAAATATTTGCTAAAAACCATTTTTCTTCTTACCTGTAGATGTAATTTGAATTTCCAGATTCGATTCAATATTAATTTCTCATGCTGTGGAAATTCGTAATAAGAACAAAATAAGCATTCACGGTGCATCAGAAAAACTGGTTAGTTTTCCAAAAAAAAATAGTCCTCCTGCTGGATGTAGGCCAAATTCCTTCCATGCACTTTTCAAGATGTGCTACACTGCTTGCTGCCAGTTTATTCTTGCCGCTTTTATACCATGTTTTCGGTGATCTTCCCATTGTTCTGTTTTGATCCAGCAATGTGTCCAGCCCAGATCCATTTCAACGATGCTCCATGACATGCAGGACTTTGGTTTGTTGTCTGATCCACAGATTTCGAGTCTTGCTTCTGAGCAAACACTTCCAGCATACTCCTTTCCATCGCGATTTGTGAGCAGAACATATGTATCGAAAACTGTATGTTCCAGATTGTTGTTCATTTTGATCTTGAATATTGGTCTCAGTTATGAAAACTGAGATTTCAAAACTGAGACTAATTCTTCGTTTCAATTGTCTAAATCAAATCTTTTATGTAAGTCAGCTGACTGTCAGCATCACAATGTGCAAAATTGGCAAACTTTAAATACTCCGGTTGTACAAATCGTTGTATGCTACTAGAGCTGTAAAGTGATATCTGGGTTTAAGATGGAGTATCTTGCTTAACTACATCGAGAAAAATATTTGTGGAAGTAAAAATGATCATTTTAAAATAATTTTCAGCAAATCTAAGATAAATTGAACACTTTGATGAAAACGCATATGATATAGAAATGTTTCTGATTTTTTTTTTCTTCGAAATTGTGTTTTGTAGAACGGATTCCCGCGGCTGCCACTGCAGGTAATCTCAGTTACTTTAAAAATTTATCGCTTCCAGTGGATATAAATGAACATAAACGAAATATTTGACAGCTTTAATTTATTGAATTTAACAATTAAAAATTCGCTTTCGTCATTTTTCTTCTTACGTAAAATCATTTTAGTTTCTCCACAATATATTGCGTCAGGATATGGTCAATGGTTTTAATCATTTGGTAATTTCATTAGGAAAATTCATTCAGATTAAGATCAAAAATATATACTGATGAAATTAACAAAACGCGACGAATTGATTTTCATAGTGCAGTTGCGGTATTTTAGCACAATTATATCGTATATAATATTCCGTATTCCTATTATTATCAACCAAATAACTTTCTTGATCATCGATCTCCACATATCGCTACCATCGATTCGCATATCCGATTATCCGATCCGAAAATATTTTCTCCCCGTGGTATTGCTTCCTTCAACATTTTTAATGTGGAATGTAATGCCGTGACTAGGGATGGGAGACGTTCAAAATTATCGATAATATTGATCGAAAGAAATGGTCAATAATTGATTAATCAAATCATTATCGATAATTTGATAATTATAGATAATTATCAAAATATCAATTTTCGATAACTATCAAAATATCGATTTTTTGATATTAATCGAAAAATTAATGATGATTTAACAACATATTGAAATATATCGGGTTTTTATAAGAAAATATCGATATATCGATATTTTGATAATATATCAAAATACCAATTATTATCGATTATCGATATTTTTTTGATTAATTTCCGATAAAAAAATGTATCGATTATCGATTATCAAAATCATTATCGCCCATCCCTAGCCGTGACAGGTATATCTAGAATTTGTACAGAGGATGAAACAAAATATGGGATAAAGTACATTACCATGCTCCGTAATTTTTACAATACAGTGTACGTGTACGAGAGCTTTCCGCCTCAAAAGTACGGTTAGTTTTAAGATTTAGAGCATTATTACAATTGTTAAAAGTTTCCTATGTGCAGAATGAGCACCAGCTGAATATCACCAGCTGGATCTACTAACACACACTTACCGTATGATAAACAATCAAAACACATTCTGAACAATTTGTTTACTTCAATATGTTATGTGCGCGCATAGATGACGTTAACGTAGAAATGCGCTGTGTGTAGGTTGTCTTTGAATTGTTTACAATACAAAGTGTTTTTGTTTGTACACCAGCTGGTGCTATTCAGCTGGTGCTTATTCTGCACATAGGAAACTTTTACCAATTGTATGTGTACTAATATTTACGAAATTTTTCGATGTAACATGGACACGGAATCAAAAGTTAAAAGTGACAGATTTTATCAACCTGGACCATGCGAATGTTGATCATTGCATCGCAATTTTCGACAAAATTACTTCGGCAACTGATCTTCGACCAAATACCTCGTTTTCGGTTCGGATATACACACTCCACACTTGCTGAAAAGACAGTTACCGACGCTGAAGCTTGTTCCTCAATCAAACACTTGTGACTTTACTTTTATCACAAAATTGTTACCTCCTGTAATGCTACTTTCGCTGCATCCAATGTAACCTACTATTACCTTGCAGAGGTAATTTAAATAACAAAATTTCATTTTTGGTGTGTGCCCAGTCTGAATTTACAGCAGAAAATACTATCAGTTAAAATGGTAAGGTTACTAAGTGCTACCAAACAAACACTGCACTTTTCGTTAACTCTAGCACTTCAGGTGATGCTTACTCACAAAGAATTTTGAAGAAAAAAATATGGTAAATTGACTTTGTTCATAAAGTTGGTGGAAAACTCACAGCTGTGACCTAACGAACCTTTTACACAACAGAACCATTTTGAACAAAACTTTTAATTCTGTTACTACTCCACATTATTTTGAAAGCATATCACATTGAGTAGATACGCTTTAATAAATAAAACAAATAAAACCCATTCGCTGACAGCCTTTTTGTCTATTATACCATATCCTAAATTACACCGATGGATAACCGGAACGACTAACGATTATCAGTAATATACGGAAAACAATGTCCGTTGAAATATTCATTTATCATGTGCATAAGCAATTATGATGGATATGTCAAGTTTATTTCAGTTTAAAATTATTATTGCACGGTGTACTCTCACTCAGAAGAAACAACGTTTACAAAAAATGTACCAAGTGACGTTGCTATTCGGTCTTCAATTGCATCAACAGCGAAAGCGAATAAGACCTGATCACTTTACTTATACCATGCGAATAATTTGGATGACATAATTAAAGAGAATTGTCGAGATATTTATCATTGGTATTCCATTTGACGGAATCGGTCAAAAGTTGCACTTTTTTTTGTAGAAAACTGTTCATCCAAAAAAATTATAGAAATTTGTGTATTTTTCACCATTCATATCTCTAGGTAATGTACCAGTTTTACATGATTTGCATATTTTTTGCGTATTAAAATATTTTAATTTTTTTTTAAAAGTTAGGTGGTCTGGGTCATCATCGAAAGGAATTTCTTTATGTAAAAATCGACTGATTCGATTGAAGGAAAAAAAACAGCCAAACAAAATTTTATCGAAAATAAATATACTTTCTTTTACGATAGGTACCTAAAGTTTCAAACGTTTCTAACGATTCTAACACCGTTTAATACACATATACACATATATTTAATGATTCAAACAGAAATAGCCAATCAATTTAATTTCTTCGTTACAAACGACAACACAATATACTCATACTTGACCTTACGGCAGAATTTAAAATAAAAAAACTTCATTTGAATTTCATGTCTTTTTTACAAGCCTTTTAATTGGAACCTATCAACACAAGTATAAGTGAAAGGAGTCTTGACTTTGCATATCAATCTTGATTACAGACTTGCATTTTATTCAACGTTTATTTTGTGCCAGATTTTTAACACAAAATGCGAATACTATATATGGACGATCATATGCAACCATATTTACGCATAAGCGAGAATTTAATTTTATATCTGTTAGTGCGAAAAACAGATAGGTAATGTCGACATTACCTATCTGTTTTTAGGGAGGTAAAGTGGGTTTTCGCACACGCAGACAAAATATAGAATTTAACTGCTTCACAAATTTTTATTTTGGCACGTGGGATTACATCCCTCGCCTTTGGCTCGAGCTGTAAACTCCCACTGGCCAAAATAAAAATTTGGAAGCAGGTAGACAATATACTATTGTATAATTTAGATAAGTTTGTATATACATTTGCAGTAACACATGCTTTTTTGTTGAGTTATTCCCTTGACTGAAAGTCAGGGTCTTACACCAGAAAATACCGAAAAATGTGGGTAACAAAAAGGTACACTGTGATTGAAAATGTATGAAATGCAATGAAAAACGTTAAATGTGGGTAACAAATAGTACATTGAATGAAAAGCGGCGAAAGTAAAAAAATCAACCGTGTGTGAGAGTTGATGCCCGCGCCGAAATAATAATAAAAAATTTAATTATTTAGCCATAATACACACAAAAATTAACAAATAACTAACAAATCATTCAGTAGCAACAAAAAGTGTCAACTTCGTATGTTAATTTCAATAAGAGCACTGGCGCACGCTTTATTTCAATTTTGATCGCAGTACACTTATTGACTATTACATTATGTAGTCGACTTTTGCATTATGTATATTGACTTTCGCTTTTTTGTATTCTTTCTTTCTCCCCGCTCAAACACATAACTTGAATTTTTTTTTCCTTTCGCCCCGAATTTCGAGGGCGAAAGTATCAACTTTCGATGTTGGTATAAAAAAAAAAAATCGTTGAAGGCACGATAACTTGAGTAATTTTTAACCGATTCTTTTTTTTTACATCCGTGGAATTAAAATCCCGAGGCTATGTTCGAAGATGGACTATGTAGGACTAAGGATCTGGAAGCTATCCGAGAAAAACGGGATTTTATACTGTTGATCATAGCCTCAATTAAAAAAGATTACTTTGATGAAATTTGATTTTGTTTGGTAGTGTAGATAAATCATATAAGTTTGTTTTCGATGTGTATGAAACTAGTAGGAAGAATAATTTCATCATTCGATGCCCATATTTTAACGTGTAAACATCTCTTGCTGGTGACTACTAACAACTTGATAGTTGACTATCAAATTTGATAGTTGACTAACAACTTGATAGTTGACTAACAACTTGATAGTTGACTAACAACTTGATAGTTGACTAACAACTTGATAGTTGACTAACAACTTGATAGTTGACTAACAACTTGATAGTTGACTAACAACTTGATAGTTGACTAACAACTTGATAGTTGATAGTTGACTATCAAATTTGATAGTTGACTAACAACTTGATAGCAGACTATTTGATAGTTGACTATCAAGTTGTTTGTCATTTATCAAGTAGGTAGTTTTTTACTCCCTTTACAACCATACGCCAGCAAAATGCCTGTTATCAAATGAGCACACTTTGATTAAAAAGTGTAAGAATTTTTAATAAAAAAGTGAAATTTTTGCAGGCAATATAAGATGAATTATCTCAACTAATTTCTGAAGATTTTTTTTAAATACTTGGAAATAAATGAATCAAAGAGAATATTGTAAAAAATTTACGAGTGTGATTTTATGAATGTAATTCACACGAGTCGTGATATTTTATTCACGATTGAAGGTTTTGTGAATAGGAAATTATATGCGAGGGATTATTTTTTCTTGGTCTAGCAATAAATTTCTTCTTTTACAAATATTTTAAATCCCTTTACCATCAAAGAGTCGAAACTGGTACCAATTTACCAAAAATATTGGTAAACTGAGTTATTTTTAACGATCAACCAAGAACTAATAAAGTTCATTTATTACCATGTGTATTAAGTACCGGGGGACTTCCTTTTTTTACGCAAAAGTGTAAGAGAAGAACATCTATCGCACTTTTTTGTTTTGTGAAAAATTCCTTGTTCCACAAAACATACTTCGCATCTACTCTGATGTAACGAAAAGCCAATCAAACAGAATAATAGACATCTCATATGAGTGGGAAGTTTACGGCCAGAGCGAAGCGAGGACCGTAATCTACACCAGTCATATTTTATTTATGATTTGCGGTTGATTGAAAATCGTGAAAATTGAAAATTTATAAGAAAATTGAGAACTCAAAAAGTAGTCAAAAATCATTTCACCTTACGCTCAATGGTTTCCAAATAAAAATTTTTGTCAAATTTTACTGTCATTTGCGTGGAGTCATTAATATAGTATACATCTATGTATTAAATGTGACAAGTTTTTGTGAATAGAAAAGTGTCAGTCAAGGGACCTGACCTGCCTAAAAGGTGGGACCTAGTATCTTCAATTCGTGTTGCCGCGGAATTTTAATTGATGTGGTAGTATGTTTAGTGGCAATTAAAAAACCGATCTGTGGGTTTGTTTCTTTGCCGTTCGAATGAATATGTTTTTTGTCGTTCTTAGATTACCGCTATCATCCAAGAATGAGAACAAACATATTAACGAACCGATTCCACTTAATGCATAGCCAAAGTCATACCAAAATAAAAGTAATACAAGGAACAAGATCAAAAATTGTTTCGATTTAAAATCCTTATGGCAATAATCAAAACATTTACATGTAGATCGAGAAATTAGTCCCAGGTCTTACACTATTTTTCTTCGTCTGCATTTTCGTGTGCCTTAATACAAAAGCGATGAACCATGGATTAAATAATGGTATAATGATAATATCTAAAACGATTGGGAAATACCAATTCACAATATCCTTCGCTTCACAAAACCAATGGGACACATCACAGTTTTGCTCCCAACATGAACATACTTCTTCTTATTCTTCTTTTTCAGCCTGTTTCTATCCACTGCTGGATGTAGGCCTCTCCAACTTCTTTCCATTTCGTACGATCCATTGCCATTTGCTGCCAGTTTGTACCTGCAATATTCTTGATTCCGTTTCTCTGGGGGTCTACCTATAGCTCGTCTTTTATATAGTCGCCAGTTCATGATCTTTTTGGTCCAATGATTGTCTGTCTTTCTTGCAATATGTCCCGCCCAGCTCCATTTCAGAGATGCTATTCTTTCCATGACATCAACGACCCTGGTTTGTTGTCGAATCCATTGATTGATTGATTGAGGCTACTGATGAAATGAAAATATCTTCCGTAAAGACAGTAGTCATGATTTCTTGGTGTCAACAGATTGTTTTGAGGGGACGCATCCAAGTCAATAACAATATCCCCGGCTTGATATTTACTTGCGTAAATACCGCTTGTTCACATTAAGCCGTATATATTGTTATCGACTTGGCTGCGTCCCCTCAAAATACTCTACAAAAACACACGGTACATTCAATCGCACAAATTTTAGAAAATCTGCATGCTTTTGAACTTAGAAAAATGGAAGGTGTCGTGCAAGGAGCAGTACAATGGACACATAAATCTATTTTGTTTCAAAGCCGATGAAAACTGGAACTAGAACACAGAAAATGTAAACAGATATGCATACCAATTCAAAATGATTAATTAATTAGTATGGCGTCTACACTGGTCGATTTGTTCCATGTACGGTGGGAGAAATTAAGTAAGTCACATTTTCAACGAGTAAAATCCAATTCTCACGGTGGGGTTGAACAAAACTTAAATAGAGTCGCGACACCACCTCTGATTTTTTTCATGTTTCATTTTTTTGAGGGACTCGAGTACTATAAGAAACCACATTCAGTTCACGAATCTTTCCAGCCGTTTCGGAGAACCGACACTCATGGCCGTGCGGGGCCGACGAGTCAATTCGAATACAGATTGCTATCGCAACTGATAGAGGGACTAATTCTAAGCTACTTGGTATTGAAATGGCTTCCCTCACCGACCCCACCATGTCTATACATATACATCAGTAAAGATCTTAACATTGGAAAATGCATCTGGAATGAATAATGTGATTGCAGTTGTGACTTCTTGTTTTTCTCCGACAGTAATAGTACATTACTGCTAAATGCTGTATATAAGAGACGTGTACGTATACGAGCGCTTGCGCAAGTATTAGTACGAGTCTCTTATATACAGCCTTATATCAGTGAGGTATTTTATCGCAGTAGGCAAACATCTCTTCTTCTAGTGATATAATTTTGCTTGGAAAACCTTTACCTCTCTAGGGTAAATATGTTTACTCTTATGTACGTCGTGTATATAGCAATACACACACAGCGTAAATTCTTTTATTTAAATCTACCTTCTAGTCTCTTTATGTCTATGGCATTCATGTCATCGAACTTCTCATCCGATGATTAAACAGCTCGTGGTGGTCAAAAGTTTTGGAGAGCATTTGTTTCATAACACAGATTTAGGCATTGAAACAGTAGGTTTTTGAATTTTGGAATTCACCTACTCGTAGATTTTTCTATGTAACATCATCTAAATTATTTTAATAAGACTGTACCCTACGTCTAAAACGTCTAAAATGATCTTAGTTTCTTAATAATCTAAGGATTTGCATTATAGGTATAATTAATGTACCAAATTCGGATTGAAATAAATGTTCGCACGATGTTATTCATATTAGACTCTCTTTAGTCGTATTGTTGACGATTATAAACAAACCACTGTTGCCATTTTTATCAACTCCTCTGATTATAAAATTAACTTACTTTGTTTACATGGACCACTGTAATAAGATTTTCATGACAAGTGTTACAATTTTTGAAGAAAGTCAAAGTCGGCCACACTTTTTGATATTAAAATTCTACCAAATTTTTGAAAATCGGTTCAGAATTACTTAAGTTTTACAAAAATTCAGAATTCGATGAGAATTTTTTTTTCCAAATAAACGACCATCTTTTGTTGAAGTCAAATATTAAATGAAGAATCACCTTTTGTACGTTGTATACCCACATTTTTTGGTAAATAATTTAAATTGACAATACGATAATCGTTGCAACATTCATTATCACAGACAAACTCTGTCAACATCAGCTACCATACCCGGCTAACAGATATTTGCACGAGAGACAACTTTGGTATAAAAAACGAAAAAGAAACGATTCAACATCTTCGGAGCAAAAATTTGTATTTACAAATGGGAATTACATGCAAACGAATAAATCGAAAATATCCTACGATGTAATCATGTTACAAAACAATCATGTTTCTATAATTACGCCAGAAAATACCCTAAAATGTTGGTTACCACACAATGTATGAAATGTTATCAAAAACGTAATTGTTTGTTACCATTTTTTTGTCATCACGATAACTTGAGTAATTCTTAACCGATTTTGATGATTTTCTTTTTAATCGACGAGGAATGGGATTCCTGAGGTTAAGTTCGAAGATGGGCCATCTCGGAATAAGGTTCTGGAAATTATTCCAGAAAAACAGGATTTTACTCTGTTGATAATTGTTCCCAAAATTATCGATTTGACATTTGGAAGGTCAAGTTCGACGATGAACTATGTGTGAACAATTCGTCAAAAGGTTTGCCAGAAAATATAAATGCAACAAAATAATCGATTTGATAATTGATAATTAACAAGCAGCAGATACCTAAAATTACATATACAGGGTAAGCAAATAGAATGCTGTAAATACAGCTAGGTCTTTTTTTGATTTATGTTGTGATTGATTCATGCCACACATTCAAAACTACAACGGAAGCATCATTTCGTCTAAACAACTGCAAGCAGAGATGTGGCTAAACAATGTTTCATGATCAAGAGGTACTTTATGCACGACGAGCAAATAGCAGCGGCCCAGAAGTACAGCACTGGTTGAAAGTTTTAACTTATTTGCTTACGTTTTTGTTACAATTACAAAAATCTATTGAGAAAATATCAGTCACTCAAAAGGTGCATTAGACAAAAAAAATAGTTGAAGATCTGCAAATTTGTGTCCACACATCAAATAATTTTCCTTGGTGCTAAATCGCTTAGTTCTCTTCTTTAAATCAACTGTCTTCAATTTGTCCATAATTAGTGATCCTTAATTAGTAATCATCCGTCCATAATTCCTTTCGCCTTCTCGCTCGTCCGTCGCCATGTAAATAAGCATCTAACACACTAACGCTAAATTAAGTTGGAAAGCCGTCCGTTGCTGCAAGTGAAATATTATATTATATTTGTAATTTGTATTTTTTTGAATAATAAAGTTCGTTTAGTTAAGTTAAGTCATCCGTCCATAATTTTTAAATGATTCAAAGTTATTTGTAAGCTAAATTTTGGTAAAATAAAATTTCAAGAAAAAAAGAATAAATAATTTTTAATTATACATGAAATATGTCCTCAATTGTCCTTTCCTTCCGGACCTACTCTTAATTCACGTATTGTTAGTTAAAAATGTTATTTTAGAACAAAAGAAATGGTTAAGCTTAAAGCTTCACATCGCTGTTTCATTCTTACATATAGTTGTCTAATGGATTTTTCATTAAACCAAAAATTTGTCCTTTCTAAGTACATTCGACTAAGTATTTTTTTCTCAAATTATTTATTTCACACGCAGAGTGCGTCACCACAAGAGATATCAGATACTTTGTAAGTTATAACACAAAGAGGTGCGTCACCTTCACCCTGATTTTATATAATATTGACAATTATGACGCTTTTTTTATGAGATAAATATTTCATGTACTGATGTTGAAAAAGATTGTTCACAGTTGAGCGCACTTGGGAACTGCCAAGGCCTGTGCCCTCTTTTCTTCCCGTAGGAATCGGCGAGGAGTTAGGTCCGAAATGTGGCAACTTTAAGGAGAGTTTGCTTATAACTGATACACAATGATCGTATAAACAGTTTCTCATTGCCTAACAAGGAGTTAGGTTAATTGATCACCTATCGAATGATCGCCAACCCGAAAGAAATTCAAAACTAATGTGAACTATATACAACGTATACCGGCGGCAATGAGTGGTAAAACAAGACGCATTCGCTACGAATGTATGCGCTATGCAAATGGATCAAGTAAGGACACCTATCTTACCAATACCGGCGGCAATGAGTGGTAAAACAAGACACATTCGCTACACACGTATGTGCTATGCAAATGGATCAAGTAAGGACACCTATCTTACCAGTGGAAAGTTCACATTAGATTCGAATTTCTTTGTAAAATTAGCTGTTACACATCGATGGGTGACAGAGAAATGACAACAGATGGTGTTGTCCCGGCCCAGACATCCGTTATCATTTCTCTGATGGCTTACAATTGACCTAACGTTGCGTCCTATCTACCTCACCTAATGTGGCAATTTTAAGGAGAGTTTGCTTATAACTGATACACAATGATCGTATAAACAGTTTCTCATTGCCTAACAAGGAGTTAGGTTAATTGATCACCTATCGAATGATCGCTAACCCAAAAGAAATTCAAAACTAATGTGAACTATATACAACGTATACCGGCGGCAATGAGTGGTAAAACAAGACACATTCGCTACACATGTATGTGCTATGCAAATGCATCAAGTAAGGACACCTATCTTACCAATACCGGCGGCAATGAGTGGTAAAACAAGACACATTCGCTACACACGTATGTGCTATGCAAATGGATCAAGTAAGGACACCTATCTTACCAGTGGAAAGTTCACATTAGATTCGAATTTCTTTGTAAAATTAGCTGTTACACATCGATGGGTGACAGAGAAATGACAACAGATGGTGTTGTCCCGGCCCAGACATCCGTTATCATTTCTCTGATGGCTTACAATTGACCTAACGTTGCGTCCTATCTACCCCACCTAATGTGGCAATTTTAAAGAGAGTTTGCTTATAACTGATACACAATGATCGTATAAACAGTTTCTCATTGCCTAACAAGGAGTTAGGTTAATTGATCACCTATCGAATGATCGCTAACCCGAAAGAAATTCAAAACTAATGTGAACTATATACAACGTATACCGGCGGCAATGAGTGGTAAAACAAGACGCATTCGCTACGAATGTATGCGCTATGCAAATGGATCAAGTAAGGACACCTATCTTACCAATACCGGCGGCAATGAGTGGTAAAACAAGACACATTCGCTACACACGTATGTGCTATGCAAATGGATCAAGTAAGGACACCTATCTTACCAGTGGAAAGTTCACATTAGATTCGAATTTCTTTGTAAAATTAGCTGTTACACATCGATGGGTGACAGAGAAATGACAAGAGATGGTGTTGTCCCGGCCCAGACATCCGTTATCATTTCTCTGATGGCTTACAATTGACCTAACGTTGCGTCCTATCTACCCCACCTAATGTGGCAATTTTAAAGAGAGTTTGCTTATAACTGATACACAATGATCGTATAAACAGTTTCTCATTGCCTAACAAGGAGTTAGGTTAATTGATCACCTATCGAATGATCACTAACCCGAAAGAAATTCAAAACTAATGTGAACTATATACAACGTATACCGGCGGCAATGAGTGGTAAAACAAGATACATTCGCTACACATGTATGTGCTATGCAAATGGATCAAGTAAGGACACCTATCTTACCAATACCGGCGGCAATGAGTGGTAAAACAAGACACATTCGCTACACACGTATGTGCTATGCAAATGGATCAAGTAAGGACACCTATCTTACCAGTGGAAAGTTCACATTAGATTCGAATTTCTTTGTAAAATTAGCTGTTACACATCGATGGGTGACAGAGAAATGACAACAGATGGTGTTGTCCCGGCCCAGACATCCGTTATCATTTCTCTGATGGCTTACAACTGACCTAAAGTTCCGTCCTATCTACCCCACCTAATGTGGCAATTTTAAGGAGAGTTTGCTTATAACTGATACACAATGATCGTATAAACGATTTCTCATTGCCTTACAAGGAGTTAGGTCAATTGATCACTTGTCAAATGATCGCTAACCCCAAAGAAATTCAAAACTAATGCGAACTATATACTACAACGTATACCGGCGGCAATGAGTGGTAAAACAAGACACATTCGCTACACATGTTTGTGCTATGCAAATGGATCAAGTAAGGACACCTATCTTACCAGTGGAAAGTTCACATTAGAATCGAATTTCTTTGCAAAATTAGCTGTTACACATCGAAGGGTGACAAATTTCCCTAACGTGATGTCCTATCCTTCGCTAAATTATTCATAACTAACTAAACCCTACAAATACCCTACTCTACCCCTCTGCGTTTTCACGGGCTTGGGACCGTTAAATAGCATGTGAAGCGTGCTATTTAGCCGCATTAGTAGATATTGCTGTCATTCAAGCGACCGACATTAAAACCTAGAGCGCAATATAAGTATGCACACAACACATATCAACTAGCATAGCAAACAATATCAGCACAACCAAACATACCACACAGTGCAACAATTCTCTTCTGTATCTTTATTATACATGAGTGGCTCTCCGGATAACAAAAACAGCAGTACTTTGCTTTGATTGGTTTACTCTTTGACAGCTGATCACCGACTAAAGTATGTCCTTGTTTCGGCAGAGATGTTTACTCTTTGACAGCCAATCATCGACTGAAGTATACCATTGTTTTGGTAGAGATGTTTTCTCTTTGACAGAAAATCATCGACTAAAGTATGTCCTTGTTTTTGGCAGAGATATTTACTCTTTGACAGCTAATCATCGAATGAAGTAAACCATTGTTTTTCAGAGATGTTTACTCTTTGACAGACAATCATCGACTAAAGTATGTCCTTGTTTTGGCAGAGATGTTTACTCTTTGACAGCCAATCATCGACTTAAGTATGTCCTTGTTTTCAGAGATGTTTACTCTTTGACAGCTAATCATCGACTGAAGTAATCATTGTTTTGGCAGAGATGTTTTCTCTTTGACAGAAAATCATCGACTAAAGTATGTCCTTGTTTTGGCAGAGATATTTACTCTTTGACAGCCACTCATCGACTGAAGTATACCATTGTTTTTCAGAGATGTTTACTCTTTGACAGACAATCATCGACTGAAGTATGTCCTTGTTTTGGCAGAGATGTTTACTCTTTGATAGCCAATCATCGACTTAAGTATGTTTTCAGAGATGTTTACTCTTTGACAGCCAATCATCGACTGAAGGAATCATTGTTTTGGCAGAGATGTTTTTTCTTTGACAGAAAATCATCGACTAAAGTATGTCCTTGTTTTGGCAGAGATATTTACTCTTTGACAGCCAATCATCGACTGAAGTATGTCCTTGTTTTGGAAGAGATATTTAATCTTTGACAGCCAATCATCGACTGAAGTAAACCATTGTTTTTCAGAGATGTTTACTCTTTGACAGCCAATCATCGACTGAAGTATGTCCTTGTTTTAGCCGAGTTGTTTTCTCTTTGACAGCCAATCACCGGTTAAAGTATGTCCTTGTTTTGGCAGAGATGTTTACTCTTTGACAGCCAGTCATCGACTGAAGTATACCATTGTTTTGGCAGAGATGTTTACTCTTTGACAGACAATCATCGACTAAAGTATGTCCTTGTTTTGGCAGAGATGTTTACTCTTTGACAGCCAATCATCGACTAAAGTATGTCCTTGTTTTGGCAGAGATGTTTACTCTTTGACAGCTGATCACCGACTAAAGTATGTCCTTGTTTTGGCAGAGATGTTTACTCTTTGACAGCCAATCATCGACTAAAGTATGTCCTTGTTTTGGCAGAGATGTTTACTCTTTGACAGCTGATCACCGACTAAAGTATGTCCTTGTTTTGGCAGAGATGTTTACTCTTTGACAGCTGATCACCGACTAAAGTATGTCCTTGTTTTGGCAGAGATGTTTACTCTTTGACAGCCAATCATCGACTGAAGTATACCATTGTTTTGGCAGAGATGTTTACTCTTTGACAGCTGATCACCGACTAAAGTATGTCCTTGTTTTGGCAGAGATGTTTACTCTTTGACAGCCAATCATCGACTAAAGTATGTCCTTGTTTTGGCAGAGATGTTTACTCTTTGACAGCTGATCACCGACTAAAGTATGTCCTTGTTTTGGCAGAGATGTTTACTCTTTGACAGCTGATCACCGACTAAAGTATGTCCTTGTTTTGGCAGAGATGTTTACTCTTTGACAGCCAATCATCGACTGAAGTATACCATTGTTTTGGCAGAGATGTTTCCTCTTTGACAGCCAATCACCGACTGAAGTATACCATTGTTTTGACAGAGATGTTTACTGTTTGACAGCCAATCATCGACTGAAGTATACTATTGTTTTGGCGGAGATGTCTACTCTTTGAGAGCCAATCATCGACTGAATGTCCTTGATTTCGCAGAGATGTTTACTCTTTGACAGCTCATCACAGATTGAAGTTAGTTTATAGCATATCAAAAACTAAATTATTGTATCGGTGATAGTGATTTAAGATGCTTAGGAAGTTTAAGAATGAAAAATAAGCTGATCAAAATTACATTGCAATAATTGTCAGTCAAGGGACCTGACCCACCCAAAAGGTGGGACCTAGTTTTATACATTCGATATACAATGAGTTGATGTTCGATTCACAAACCAATAATGAAAAGGGAAAGAAAAACATACACACAAAAATCTTATGCATTGTTTAATGCTTTGTGGGCTAATTGAAATTCATTAATTATTTCTTTTATTAAACTGCCAGTATTACAAACATGAATCGAATGCTAAGCTAAGTGCATAACTGATTCTTTTATCTATAATATAAAGTTTAATGTTTGTTGGTTTGCTTGTATTTTTATAGTGGCATTCGTCCTCCTTTTTTGCAAAAATTCTAAGAATATCACTTTCTTCATAAAATTTCCGAATTTGTTCTCTTTTTACGCTGCGCGGCTTCAACTGATAACATTCTATAAAAAGGAGTTATTAGTTATTTGTGTATCTGTTTCGGACGATTGATTTTAGGCAATTTAGGAAACTTGGCATACCGACTAATGAAGATAAGTTAGGACGAACACGTGAACTTTTTTCACTTTCATGCGCGATTTTTTTTTGCCTGTTTACGTCGTGGATGCGTTCGTTGAACGAGGACACATTTTTTTTTGCGTGTGACAATTTTTGACGCATTTGTTTATTTTTACATCTTGGCAAGTTACATAGTCACTTGATCTGTATATTAAATAATGGTAAAAATAATGGTAAATAATAGAGTCTACAAAAAAAAATTAGAATTGAAATTCAGTGTGAGGCAACGCACTTCAAGTGAGGGCTAAAACAAAAAAATTCAATTAAAAACCTGAAATATCATAGACTAGCACCAGATTGATCATTATATCAAGAAATACAAGAAAAACTTTCAATTTTAATTTATCTAGAACTATAGCGATGTAATACTGATTTAACGCAAATCGAACGCGTGAAAATATTTTTGAAAGAAAATTTTTAACTAGTAAAAATATTTTACTACTATGTTATCAAAGTAATCCCGGGCAAAGCCGGGTTCTCCACTAGTATACGTATAAAGTTGAATCGGCCGCTGTAATTTCTCTTAATGGCTAAAAAAAAAGTTTGAAGAAACAGAGACGCTTTGGAGTGTAGCTTATAATTTAAATAAAGTGCAATAGTTGTTTTTTATGTAACCATCCCATTTTTAAATATTTTTATAGAGTCTCCGCACCAAAAGCGTAATAGCCAAACTAATGAAAAAAAACCTTAACGTTTTGTTAAAATGCATGTTGCGGTGATGGAATCTCATTCCTACATTCCTAAAATATTCAACAAAATTGAAAATTAAAATCGTGTTTTGTTATGCAATCCAATTTGAGATTAAATTTTTGTTCGTCTTTGCTAATCATGATCTTTTTGTTATACATAAAATGAAAAGTATTAAAAGACGAAACTATTTTAGTTATTTACGTATCTGTTGTGGACTCACTTCGTTCGGGCTACAACTCACGAAATTGCCTAAAATCAACCGTACACAACAGATACGCATAAAAGTATCCATGCCATGGGACAAAATTGCAGAATTTTTCTCGTAATTTGGTCCCTTTTTATACAATGTTGGATACGTATCTGTTGTGGACGGTTGATTTTAGGCAATTTGACAGTGTGAAACAAATACGGAACGTAGTAGATGCTGCGAAGTTCGCCCCCATTACGAGCCAATATACCTATTGCTTACGTCATTTTTACAGAACACAGACAAAAATATGGGATTAGAATTCTTAGGTCCGAGGGGATTACTTTAATTTTTTCGGGATTAGATTTTTAATCTTCCTTCGCCAGAAATTGAAAAAATGTAATTCCATCAGGGATTAAAAGTAGGTCTAAACAATAATATTGGGGATTGAATGATGATACAACTGCTTATTATTTTCCGTTTATAATTTGATTGTCTTGAAATCACACTTTTGAGTTAATTGAGTTCGAACACGATTTACGAGCAAGATATGGTTTTGTGAGAAAAATTAATTTGGTCTAAAAATGTTGCAATGGGACTACCGATGGATTATTCTGCCTTACGATACCAGGCTCAGAATAAAAATTTTAAGTCGGTTTGTAAAGATACTACCAGATTCAATAAATCATTAAATCAATGTAAACATTACAAAGATAGTATAGATATAGAGAAATTCTAGATCGAAATTGGCAGGAAGGCCAATTTTAGCCGCGAACTATCCCCATTACCACGGGAAACGAGACATTTTTGAATTTAAATTGTTAAATACTTATAAAAAATGGTAAGAAAACTTCAGAAGAATATATAAATGAAAATCATGAAAAAAAATTGAGGTTTGAAGTGACGATCTTGTCATCTGGCAATTTGAATTTTAATCCCATGAGGAATTAGTTTCTTTGAAACAACGGTTCACAATAAGCCACGTTGGGATTAAGAACAAATTGCAGCAGTGGTATATCACAATATCCGTAAAAATTTTCATTTATTTATTTAAACAAGCGAAAAAAAAGACTGCTCACAAAGGCGCAGTCAGTAAAAAAACGATCTTTTCATCAACAAATAAATATTACAATAAATAAAAATCATCTACTCTACTTCTCCCTAATGTTCCTAGAATGCATGCCGCATTTCCTCTTTGAATAGCGATTGAAATTTTCTGTAATAAGTAATCGGTGGAGCGCGGTTCTCCTGAAGCTGCTTTCATTAATGACCCCAATTTGTAGACAAATTTTTTCGTTTCTGGGCCCATGCAACCTAGCGATTCGAAAGCAATAGGAGTGAATAAATAATTTTCTTTTAGATCTATATAATGGTTATGCTTCAATCTTTCTGCCTTTTCTGCGATTGACCCTGATTTCTTAGAAGATTCATTTATGTATGAAGGAGCCAACGTATCACGTATTGTCACATCCCATAAAAGAGACTTTCCATGACTCCACGGAATTATGGTCATACCGTCAACTCTTTTACCGTCACTTCTAGAAATACCTGGTGGTTGCAATATAGTTGGTACTCCTGCAGAAGAAAATGCATGAGAAAATATTCCATTAACATCGTCATGTCTAGGTGTTATTGCTCCAGTCATATTACAAGACAAACCGTGCAAACCGTCCTTTTTTACCATTTTACCACAGATACATTTATACTCTTCGCATAATTGGGAACCTATACGAAGACCAACAGCAATTCTCGCGGCGTTGTTATCTAATAGCAAACCTAATTTACTCGATGGGACCACCTGCAGCCACTTTGAAGATTCTTTAGTAGATGACGCAAGTAATCTGGCACGTGTAATAGGTTCACTAGATTCAAACATCTCGCAAAACTTACTCCTAATCATCGGGGTATCCCAATTTTTTTGCACCTTTTTATTTTCATCATTCTCTGGAATAAAATCTCTAGGAACCTGTTCAATTAATCCTAAAATGTTATCGTTAATTATATGAATATTAAAATTCTTTAAAAGTTCATTTGACAAATCAGATGAAGAATACACAGATGACAAATAGGCTGGTACTGCTAGATCTTCAACTTTCCGAATACCTAACCCGCCGAAAACTAAAGGAAGAGAAGCCTGATCCCAAGAAAAATCCGATATCCTAACATTCGCGATAGCTTCGAGTGTTGAACGAAAAATCTCATCAACAGTCCTCAAATGATCACGCAACATAAATGCCCTAGACGTACGCAACAAATAATTAAACCTGCAGCTACCTAAAGACTTTCTGAAAATACACAAGGCCGGATGAACATCCATCAACTTTAAACGATCACACATTAACTTAATCGTTTCAACTTTTGATGCAAACATCCTCTCTAAACCTGATTCAAAAATTGGCGACCCTAAAATCTCAAGTGAAGACTCATCAACTTGCCTAATTCCTGGTAGTAATGCCGATATTTCAGCAAACATTTTAGCTTCCTCTTCTTCAGAAGCATTAATAAAATATACCTCGCACTTATTCGCGTTGTTTGGTAAACCTGACAACTCACAGAAAACTAAAACTTTCCTAATATCATCTAAAATTACTGATAGCTTATCAGCAATTGTACCATCGTCTAAATACCAACCATTCAACCTAGACGAAAGAGAATGCGTCATCCTCATAATACCAATACAAAAACCCGGGGGACCTAGAGGATCACCTTGTTGGAATCCTCTCTTAGAAAGCAAAGGCTCATCGAGATAATACAGATTCGTAAAAAGTCTATACGCTTGCTGCAACAAAGGAAGTAATTCTGGGCATATATCCTTAACCTCACCTAACATAAACTTTCTGAATAGCATATTAAATGCATTTCCAAAATCAAATTTAACCAAAGCCAATGGCCCCTTATGTTCAGCAGTACAAAAAGCACGTACTGCATGAACCAGAGCTTCAGCACCCCCTTTAACACCGAATCCTAACTGAACAGGTTTTAACTTCTCAACTAAGTTAGCCCTAACATTATAACAGGCAATTTTGCCTGTCAAACGTCTCCAGACAATACCTACTGCTATAGGTCTTATATCGTCTTCACCTTTTAAAAGTGCAGTCAACGAAGCCCCAAAAAAAATTTTTGCTATGTCTATCTGAGCACTGCCATATTTAACAACATCTACTAATGAAGCTATCGATTTCAACAAACGGTTTGCAGCTTCACCACAAGTAAAAGATGTTAAATCTTTTAAATGTCGAGGTCGCAGACCACCAAATCCCCCAGAAGAACTTAATGGAAAACTTCTAATAGCTTTTGCTACATCTTCGACTGTAGTCGCTGACAAAGTACTCAATAACTCTATTTCCTCAAAAACCTCCCCGTTATCATCCGGATGTTTTGCCTTTAACTTAGAAACAGTTTCTGAAGTCTGAGGCGCTACTGTATCATTCGAACACAAAACTCTAACTGCACCTCTAATATCACCCTCATTAACCTTTCTTGTCGCAACTTTAATAGCGACACTATCTCTATCAGTAGATTTATCTAACGTGAACGGAATACCGGCGCTTCGTAACACATTAGACAAAGCTTCATTGATATCTGCACAATTCCGAAAAACATTTAAGTTTGACCTAATAACATTTATCCCACCTGTTCCCTTTGACTTACTATTCAGAACAATGTACGGAAAAGCAAGCAGTCTCATCCAAGAAACTACATCATTTTTCCGTACCAAACTTTCAATTTCTTTAGAAAGTTCCTGACATACAGCAATCCTTACAGATTTTTGTATAATTCTAGTGAAAGGAACTGAAACTCGACACCTATTAAGAAGCACACCAAAATCATCTAACATATCGGAAATGCTTTCCTCACCTGACCTATTACTACTAATTCCCACGTCATCAATAACGCGTTCATTGCGTTCATGCTTACTCATGTGGATATTTAATCCACGAGTATTTTTAGCTAGAAAACCACAAACACTACAAGTTACCCTTTCAGAAACAGAAGCCTCTACTGAAGGAATACCTAACGCAGAACCTCTGACTTTCCCTTTACATTCCCTAACCAACCGCTCACGGACTGGACGCTTCTTACTATTCTTTAAAGAAAAAAACAATTTCTGACAATCAATACCTGAGCAGTACCAGTCCTCATCAATCACCGCGCTGTCATCACCGATTTTCAAATTACATTTCCGGTGAAACCAATTATCGCATCCTTTACAAGAAATCCAGTTTTCGATGTTTTCATCTTTGTTATTGTCCAAGCACAAACAGATACAGTCAGAAATATCAGGTAAGCCACTGGATGTTTGACCCATATTTCAATGAACGTGCAATGAACACCAATTGTCCTGTATTTTAGCCTCTTTAACCTTCAGCAATAAGCGATTTGTTGAATTAAATTGAATTGTTTTGAAAAATTTCAGCGGAGCAAAAATTTTCGTGTCTTTTCAATCGCACAGCCTACCCGAAAAAATCGTTTTTTTAATTTTTTATTTCTGAAGTAAAAGTAGGAAGGGTTAGAATATTTTTTTATTGCATTACAAATAACATTTAGATCAGATTAAAATGAGTAAACTAGTAAACAAGCGTCAAACGTCAGGGCCTAAAAGATTAAAATTTAATTCCTCTAGGGATTACTCATTTGGGAATAAGTTCAAGTAATGCCTGAGGGGATTAAATTTAAAATCTAAAAAATATTCGGTCGCGTACTGTTAATCCCAAAAAGATTTAGATCTAGGTCCATATTTGTATCTGTGAAGGTAAAGTGTTGCGCAATTACAAGAGCCCATGTGAGCCCATGTATCTATACGGTAATCATTTACCTCTGATATGAAAGCAAAATTAGCACAATAGGCTAAAATTTACTTGATTTATGTTCAAAAATACTTAGGGACGAGTAGGTAAACATTAATTCAGGATACCAATATCGGCAATTTACACTTTACATGATTAACTAACTTGCCAATTGTCTAGAATACTGAGTCGTATGGCTACTTTTGTTCAAAAGCAGTGTCAGTAGTCTTATATATATCATAAACCATCATGAACCACGTACATACGTACTGTACTTTACGTGATTAGGCAATATATTTCATATACAAGTAGAAAAAGTTGTCGAAACAAAGTACCCGAAAATATAAATATCTCAAAAATTTGGGAAGGGTCCCTCATGACGTAGAAGACCATATCTTCGAACGTTAAGACAGTGTTAATAGAAAATAGAATTTTTGTCTATACAATCAGTTCAAATATTTTTAATAACATTCGAAACAAATTGAGAGAATGCGGAACCAGCATACATCTATAACAACAAACTCAATCGAAATTTGATCATATCAAAAACGACATGAGGTCTAATAAAATTTGTAGCTTAGAAATTACGTTTAAAATAGGTCAATCACGCGGCACAATAGATCCATAATTAAATTTTTATGTTTGCATTCAGTTCTCAATTTTTCTAAAATACCAACTTCCTCGTTCCTTGTTGTCATATCGACATGAAATGCAGACCGGCATGAAAACTAAGTGGGGCTGCCATAATGAGCCAACGATTAGCTCTCGAAAAGTGCCGAGCAACTTTAATGGGTTTCAATTAAAAAATTAACTTTTAATTAATGGTATCTGTAAACAATTGTGAGACAAGCTCACCTTTAACAATTTTTAATTAGTCATAAACTTGATCTATGAACATGAATAGCAGATAAATAATTGCTTCTCACTTTACCAACATTTTTCTTTCAATTTTTTTTTCTAATGTAACTGCAGTAAGCGCAGCAATAACAAAAACAGTATAACTAAATGTTTTTATATCATTCGCATGAAGTAAACAGAAATATTCATTTGTTTGCTTGCGGCCAGAAAACGTCTCATAACTGTCGTTCAAATCCGGTTTTTCGCATTTTCTGGCCGCAAACAAATTTTTTGTATCGACGTGTGGGATATAGTTATCGCCTTCAGCTCGAAATATAAACTTCCCACACACCTCGACAAAAAATATCCCAGCAAGACAGTAATGTACTATTATGCTATTCACATAACACTTTATGAAGTTCAATAATTTAGAAAATGGGTTGTCCACTCAAAATATGTTTTCCGTGCGAAATATGTTTTCCATTTGAAACATGTTTTCCATTCGAAACATGTTTTACATACGAAATTATGCTTTCCATGCAAAACAATATCGTTTCATATAAAATTGTTATTATTTTTTTTTTCAAATTTTGCGCCGCATCGACGTTACTTTTATATCAGCCTTTGGAAGTTGTTGCAAAAAGTAGTAGCAAAAAAAAAACATAGTCTCGCAACACTGAAAGTTTTTATATTAAACTAAAGTTTTGCAACTACTTTAGTAGTAAAGCAAAGAAGCCATGGTTTTTTGCAACTACCGGAGAAATTATGCTTTCACGCCAGAAATCATGAAAAAAATAGTCTGCAGTAGGGTGGTCAAAATAGTTTTTGTTGCATATCACCGACAATACGTAACGCATTTATCTGAAATTATGGTCATTAGTAGATGTGTAGAGGACGCCTTGAAAACATTTCGAAATTTTTCGTGTTTGTGGCGCAGTAGCTATTTTATGGGAAAAAAATTCCAACTTTTAGAGAGTGTTTAAAAAAAACTACAATGATAGGTAGTGACCTCTACTATCCATGACACCATACACCTACCGCGGCACGACTTCCGTTGAGCTTCAACTTTGGTTCGAATGTACTATCACAAAAATTCTCTAGAATTCCACTTTTCTTCCCGTCTGTTTTAATTTTTCTGACGTATGAAAAAAAGCAAAATGTTTGAACAAGTTTTTTGAAAAAGTCATAGTCGGCAACACCTTTCGATATTTTTCTGGTGAAGCACGCACTTCGAGCAAAAGTGATCATAGTGGTCAACTGCAGGAAGTACTCTATTTTACATGAAAATGTATTTACAGTGTTTTACAGTTGTGTATACTGTCAAGTTTCAGAACCCTACTACAGAGGGCGAAAAATTTGTTAACTGCAAAGTACACTAAATAATAGTTACAGTCTCTAGGAGTAATTATTAAGCCAATTTAGTAACTTCCTATTTACATGTCTAGGAGAAAAGACCCAAAAATGCCAGCCAGTACCGAAAACTCGGCTTTCATATGTCCGCACGGAAAGTTCGAACTTTCATATTTTTTTTATTAGTACAGGCTTTAACATTTCAAATGTCTCACTGTCATTTTTTTCAAAGAATGTCATTGTGAATTCGCAATGACACAATGAAATTCTCAGAAAAATTTGACAGTGAGACATTGGAAATGTCAAAGACTGTACAGTTTCTTTATTGACAAGCAAAAAAAAGACTGCTCACAGTGGCGCAGCCAGTTTATTAGTAGTTTCGTAATCAGGGGAGTTTCCATGGAACATACCACCAGGCTTTGAAAATTAAAAAAAAAACTTGCAAAACACTACACCCTAGGTATGTACAGTACAACCACTAACATCAACTTTTTTCAAAAGGTGCCAAGTAATATATATAAATTTATGTCAAAACTACTTGTGTAGATCCCCTCTAGTGTTTTCATGCAAAAGTATGGTGCATAAATCTTTTCAAAATAAAGTTGTTCAGCCGCACCGTGACGTGGAATACCCACAATGCAAAACAACAGTTGCATTTTGCTCTGCATGTACCGTATATTATCAGTTGACGGGTCTATCGATTTTCTCACGGCCATGAATGTCTTATCAACATTTACCCAAAACAATAAATATTTGGAGCATTTCCTATTCACCAAAAAATAGCTGTAATGTTCTTTAACCTTATCGCAAAACGATTTTGCGCACTATGAATAGCTCGTTCTTTTTTCTTTGTTGTGCACCCGTGATTACTTATCCACAAGTAAAATCGGTATACAATTCTTATCTGCAGATAAGAAGTGAACGTTAATAAAAGTGTAATAGTCTCGGCATTATGTCGTTGCAAATAAAAGAAATATATTTTTTTGTCAACACCGACATTATAGTGACTGGTTTTTGATAGTCCTAGTCCTACACATAGTGGGTACAGTCGGTACAGTCTGTGATCACTTGGAAGGAACCTCGCTTGCAGCACTGACCCGCATTTCCATAAATTTACCCAGGTTCAGCGAGGTTTCTTTCAACTATGTAGATAAATTACTAGTGCAACATGATAATTATTTCGTATATTAAGTCGCTGATTTCATTTGCATACGCATTGAGGTTTTGTCACACATTTTTTAGATTTGTCCAATCATATTATGTCTTATATTTATATAGATTGCCAAACTGAAACGGAAAACAGTTGAAATTTTAAGTTTTCGACGGTGGATTTTGTTGTTTTCATATACATTTGCTGAGTTGTTATGGACATGGAGAGTTATTTACAAAATTTTTATTCTTTTACTGCTCACGAAATGGTACTGTAAATAACCATACCAAACGTCCGTTGAAAGGTAATAACAAAAAACATTTATTTAACGCAAATCAAAGATGTGCTTTTCCCGTGTAATGTTTGTCAATGAGTCCAGACCAAACGTAAGCGTCCCTATGTGTCAACCAGTTTAAATCTCGGTGCGTGTCATGTTATCAATACGATTCATTGACCAACAAATCACTTGCAACTTTAAAATATTCCCTTGCCGAAAACAGCAAATCCCCAACGAATACGAAAAGACTGCATTCACTGTATACTGTATAAGTCAAAAATCCTTAAAGGTAGACGCAAGGGTGACGCAAGTCTTAACTTACAAAATAACTGATGTCGTTGTAGGTGACACATTCTACGTCTGTACAGAAAAATTTTAACAAAAAAATTTGATCTAAAAATTTGTACAAAAAAATGCGACAGAAGTGGTAGATGTTGAGGAAACTACTAATCAGTGAAAAATATGTACTGAAACTGAAAGAAATGCATTCAAAAGGAAAAAAACCGACTCGTCTGCCACTTTGTGACTAAACTTTTTTTTTGTAAAATTTTCTAACTAATCTTAGCCTACTTTGACGTGTGATAGCTCGTTGCACTCGTATGGATGCCTAGATTCCAAATATCTAGGTTTGGGGTTCGTTGGAATTAAGAGGGAAGTCAAAAGTTGCTGTAAATATGTTCCTAAGTCCCTAAAATATTTTTAAAAATTTGTAGTAGAGGACTTGCGTCACGCAGCTTACTAACGTACGGACATGATATTGTATACGAACATATCTTTGAATTTTAGAAATATTTTTTTTATCTGAGATAAATGAATATTACTTCAAATATGTTTACAGATGACTTCCATGCGACTTGTTCATTATGTCGTCGACTACGATTCGATTATACAAGAAAAGAAAATGTGTAGTAGATTTATAAAACTCGTTTTAATTTTTAAATGAAATTGAAATTTAATTAAATTGAAAAAAATCGTTACATGGTGTTAACCGAAGCAACGTTTTATTTTGAAAGAAAGTAAAATTATATTTCACTTCCACTCAATGCAGCCTAATTGGCGTTTAGATTTTCAAAATGTGATTTCGAATATGAAAATACCTCAATTTAGTCTAATCAAAGTTCGTTCGTGTTTATGTGAGTGTGAATGTTTTGAATGATTGGCATGATGATAGGTCTGAAGACGCAGAGGATAGATTATTCTGGAAGTCAGTTGCACTTCATTCTTAGGTGCGTGCTCATCTTCGATGATAGGTCTGGTAGTCCGGCGGCTTTATCTGTTGTCTTAAGAAAGACGCCAAGTGTCGCGTAATTTCCAGCCACATTTTAAGTCAAAAGCGCGAAAGTTAACCTCAACGAATTGTCCAAGTAGCGTTATTCCTAATCTGGTCAGTGACGACGTTCATAAACTGAATATCTGGATTAATAACACGAACAGTCACAGAAAGCCAAATTTCACCTTTGATGATGATATGTCTGGCCGGTGTTTGGGCCCAATTTTCGATATTTCTGGAATACGAAACTTCATACATTTTTCACAATTACTAGAAATCTTCCCTTGTGACTTTTTCTCAAAATTCACCTAAAACTTAATTTTCAAATTATCGGGAGATATTAGTTGAATCGTTGAGTGATAAAGAAAAATTCTTTGTGTTGAAAAAGATTACGACATGTCGACAGAGTAGAAAAAAAATGAGAATATTTCGTCACAGTCTTATACATAGACGAAATGATTATTTAGATAGTTACACCACCATTGTTAAAATTAATGTTTTGCTCTTGTCAAGGAAGTGATAGCTCAAAAGGATTGTTCCGGGGTTTGGTTTGAATTGTTGACAACAATTCATATTGTGCTTCATTGAACTTGAATCCTTAGCTTCTACCAACCGCGGATATCATCACCAGGCAGGATTTTACTAGGCACCTGATTTATCGGTATCATTATATTTTGCGAACAAAATTAATTCAACTTATTTCAGTGTTCATTTCAGCTCATTTTCATACAGTGAATTAGCTTATTTGACTTTAAAAAAATGAACCACTCCTTCCTGGCTTATTTTACTCTGCCGTTATATCATTATCAAGTGAAGTAGTTTATTCAACAGCTTGTATGAATGCGTAGAAATGATAGATATTTTTTTGTTTAGGGAATACAATCTGAGAGATTCCAAGTAAGTCCTCCCTATTTGTTAGGCAACAACCATTACCATGACAAATCACTAAAAATCCGTGTGTCTTGGGAAGATGGAGAAGACTTTGTGGAGTGAGTGGAACCTATCTACTATCACCTCAATAATCCCAACGGTCCAAACTCCATTAGATGGCTCAAGCCTCGAGTTTATCTTGAACTTATCGTATTTACAATCAACTAAAAGTGAAAATTGTTTATTCGTTTGACGGAAAATCAGGGTCTCACAGCTGTAAACTCTTCTCTTTTCCTCTACTGCTTCAGAGTCCTGAAGAGGGATTACGGCAACAATTGTCTTTCCCCTATTCTGTGTTAACTCTACCGATGCAGTACCACTCACTTGAAGGTGTCTCTGCAACAAATCCAATGTCAACTGAAAAATATTTAATTTTTTGCTTGAAGGATTTTAGTCAAATGAAATGTCATCGTTTCGCACATGACCTTAGGACTCCGGAACAGTAATGGGTTTTTCAATTTGACTATTAATTATCAGTCTGCTGATAACTGTATTGTTGCAGCGACATCTTTCGAAAAATGACAAACCGTACTCTGTTAGGTAGAATTGAGATATAATTGGGAAAAGAGAACTGATTCCGTAATATCTCCCCTGAGATCACGTGCTATACCTTAGCGCTGTATTTTACTATTTTAACTGTTATCGATAATGCCTTCAGGAATACACAACAACCACTTGCGGTCTTCTATAGCAAAAGCGTTTTAAGAAAAATGGAATGAAAGATTTTAACACTCACCTCAATGAAGTAATGACTAATTTCTCGGGGACTGAGTGAGTAAAATACGCTTTACTGACACTGACAAAATACGATGTTCCAAACAAGGTCGTAATCTACTATTTAACTCAATATCTTCAAAATACTTTATATACCCAATGAAGTAATTGATTCAATAGTAAAACGTTATGTTGTCTGTGAAAAGATAAAGACAGATCAAAAGGAGGTTACCGATTCGTTACTGGTATGTTTTTGAGCGAATTTTTCATCTAGACTCATCTCAAAATCTTTCTAATTATTTGATGAAGATTCTGAAAAAAATAATTAAGTACGAACTGCGCATAGAAAAAATACGAACATCGTTTGGACTGTCCGCTCTTTGAATTGTAAATTGAATACTGAATTAACTGATGGTTTTCCCTGAACCTACCTATAGTGATGTCGATCTATCCCTCACTAAATACGTAATCTATAAGCTAAGATCGATGTAGAGCAAAATTGGCATTTTTTCGTTTAAATTTCCATGTGCGATTTGACCCACTTATGCATACATTCTAGCCTATTTCTAGCCTGTTGTCATTTCCCTAATCAATGTTCTAATGAATTGTATTTCTGTTTATTTTTTTAGAGTTTGCCGAGTTGTCCAACTTTTGTTGATATACGATCTCGCTTACCGGAGCTTAGTTGCTGGGGCCTTCCTCACTTACATGAAAAGGGTGATTTAGAAGGTTTCTCTGGCGATAATAACAACACTAGTCACCTAAATAATAACGAAAATAACGCAACAACACCGTTGCATAAATTCTATAAACAACAAAGAAAGATGCCGGGATTCCGTGGTCGACGTGGATTGTGTGGGTGTTTTCAGGTAAGAAATTGTTACCTTTACTCTTGATAATTTTTCACAAGCGACTGTGTCTGTTAATATCATCAACGACTGAAAAGAATTGAGCGATAAACTGGACTAATAGAGAACGAAATGAAAATTAAATTCTTGAATGTGTGTGTGACGTTTTCGTGTACATACACTCATAGCAAGAGATATTGAATTCAGTATGGCCATTTAATTATATTTCGTTGGAAGCAAAATTATGAAGTTCTACATTTTTAATTATAATTTGTTTTTGATTTCGAAAATTTGTCAGACACGAAAATGACTATACCTCTTTCCTTTTATGATTCTCTCACAAAAAGACTTTTTATTAAAAAATTAACCGAAAACCCTTTTTTGAAACTATAAAATCAATCGAAGGCTTTCGAGGCATGCAATATTTTGTTCTAAATGTTAGTTTTGCATCGTTTTAAAATGACTTTCACCGATAGCTATGGTTGATTCAAGTTACTTTTGTGCGCAAAGTTTTTCAAAGTCACAATTCTAATATGCACGAGATGTACCACCCAACGCTAGAAATGTCTTTACTGTCTAACATATCTTCTCACTATCAGAAGTCGCATCCAATATTTACAGAAATTAATTTATGATTTTCCGGTGAAAAAGTCTTAAGATTGAATTAATGTAAGTTTTAGCAAAAGTGCGAAGGTAGTTTTCGCAAACAAATGTACGTACAAATACGTATATCAAACCCACATGAAACATTTCTATTAACTCGAATATGGAGAGATACCTGAAAATGTGTGAAGTGCTTCAATTTAAAATAGTGTATCTCCGGATAACCGTTGGGAATGATCTATAGCTCGAAGAACTCGTATTGAAGTGTTCTTTCGTTTGAACATTTTTTTTTTGATTCGGTTCAGTATGGAAAAGTTAAAATGTTCGCCTATATATAGGTTCCTTAGTCTCCCGTTGGTTGTTTTCTTTTTTAGGGAGTCGAACTATCGTCACGAACCTCCGCTATAGCTTCGGTTCATGATCCAAAGTTCTCCCGTTGGTTGTTCTTTTTTCTTTTTAGGTGAGTCGAACTAGCGTCACGAACCTACGCTATCGCTTCGGTTCATGATGTCTTAACTTACCGACGAATGTCTAATATCGCTATGGGTAATACGCATTCTGGCCAAAGAAAATGTTACCCAATAGAATTCGTTTCGTATCTATAAACCAAAAATATCAAATAAACGCAAATAAAGACAAAAATGCTCGCAACAACTTCCTCTGCAACATATCGAAAGTTCGGAAGTTAATAGACCACTAAAGAATGATAGTGTTCGTAACTGACCTCCAGTTACCTTAAGAATGACAAAAATTCAGTAAATAACGAAAAAGTCCGATTAAAAAGTGTAAAATCCTCAGGTTCTTGAGCTGGGAAAACAATAGAAGATCTGGAAGGGCTGTTACGTTAATGCATTGAATATTGTGACTTTAGTTATCTTCATAAAGAAAAGATTTTGACATTGAAACATCGGATTAAAAGAATTTTGACATAAATAGCGATCATAATGATGTGTTATACTAATTTCATCGTACATCGACAACATCCCGTACTATTTTTGTGGCATTCCAATTCCAGCGTTCCATTCTTAAATGTTTATGGCAGATTTTCCCTAAACTTATTCGAAAAATATTATTCTTCCGTCGCTACACAGCCGAAGTTAAGCTCTGAATAATGTTGGAAAATCTGGGATCCGTGGAAATTCTTGCCTCAACAATTCAGGCAACCAGGCAACAATTCACCACCCAGTATTTTATGGAATGGGTTTAGAATTATTGGTGTGAGGCAACTTTAAAGTTGAGAAATTTTCCGAGTCTATTTTTGGAAAGATGCTTTGAGTTGTTTCATAAAAAAGTTGTTCCACGAAATGTTGATACACGGAAAAAAAAGATTTGGAAAGAATTGTTTGCTAGAAATATATTTATAGTTGTGACAAATATATTTATATTTGTCACAAAATTTCAGGTAATTTGCTTGTCACAATTATATTTAATTATTTGTGACAAATTATTTCAAAATATATTCGTTACAAATATATAAATATTTGTAGCAAATATGTAAATATTTGTTACAAATATATTTAATTATTTATGACGAATTATTAAAAAAATATTTGTGGCAAATAATTAAATATATTTCGGACAAATATTTATATATTTGTAACGAATATAGTTAATTATTTGCTACAAATGTTTATCTAATATATTCGCCACAAATATTTATATATTCGATACCAATTTTTTACATTAAATTGGTATTGAATATTTCTTTTCTTTTCCGTGTACTTGATCAGTCTTTTCGGTTGATATATTTACTTACTTTACAATTGATTTAATTGAATGTTGATTTTTTTTATTTAAAAAAATTGCCAGCCACTGAGAAAAAAAATCACACACATCGTTAACATAAAATTGTTTATTCAACAAAATATAAGTTACTTCCACCTATTTGATTAATGAACTGATCGCACAGTCTGATCGGTTATTACTTTCTACTCGTTAATTCATCAGCCACCTCTATCTTTGAGAGTAATATCTTAAAAATTACTTTGTTAAATAAAAATAATACAAACAGGAAAAAAACATTATGAATTCAAACGAATTTTGCTATTGGGGGCCGTTCATAAATGACATACACTATTTTTGGTGATTAGTAACATTCTCTCCTATTTTGTCAGATTTTCATATTATTATTATGTCGGCGGGAAATTGTAATAATAATTGTCGTGAATGTAACATAATTCTGTTATGTTAAAATCTTTCTTGTCCCTTTCATTCATCGATGTAGTTTCAAATTATTGAAAATTCCATCATTACGAGCCTCAACGTTTACACTATCATATTTTGTACTCCATCAATACCTGGTAAACATTGAGGAAACCAAAAACACATTAGTTACCAAATTGAGCAGACTGTTGAAATAAAACAATGAAAATGAAAAGCGTTTACGTTGAACACAGGCCCGGACTGGCTCAAAAAAGCCCTTCGGGGAAAAAGTCAAAAGACCCTTGCGTTCGGGCGACTTTTTCCAATTAGGCCCTCGATTCGTATGACTGATTAATATTGTGTAATTTCCACAGTGTAAGTGAATCACACAGTTCCGCCACATCACATGGACAATTAAGACATTTGCCTAGGGCGCAGCGATTTGGCGGTGCAAAATTTTAAAAGAAAAAAAAAAGTTCAACTAACGATAAATTTATTTAAAAAATTTCGCTCACTTCGCTCGCTAGTGAAAGTACATAAATTTTGATTAGGAGGGGGCTTTCCGTTCATTTTTTTCGATTTCCAATCGAAATTTTCCTACTGAAGCCTTCCTGTTTTTTTGTGTGATTCCAATCGAAATTTTTCTACTGAGGCCTTCTCTCAATTTTTTCTTCGATTTCCTACTGAGGCTTTTCTGTTAATTTTTCTTTGATTTCCAATCAAAATTTTCCTACTGAGGCATTTCTCTTAATTTTTTCTTCGATTTCCTACTGAGGCCTTTCCGAGGGCCTTTCTATCAAATTTTCTTCGATTACCTACTGAGGCCTTTCTGTTAATTTTTTCTTAGATTTCCAATCGAAATTTTTCTACTGAGACATTTCTAGAAAACAAACAGAAAGGCCTCAGTGGAGAAATTTCGATTGGAAATTAAAGATTTTGTCTATGTTCGCTAAAATGAGCTTCATTTGTTTGAACAATAAATGGTTGAAATTCAAAAAAGGCCTCGCCCGATTAAGGCAAAAGGCCTCGCCTGACTAAGGCAAAAGGCCCTTCGGGAATCGCCCGAACTCCCAGCATGGCCAGTCCGGGCCTGGTTGAACATAAACAAAAAAAATAGACCGTGTGGGATTTTGAGAAAATAGTTTCATATTTCAATAAAAAGAAAATTTACCATGAAAACCATTGAAAAAAATATTTAATTTTTTTTATAGAAATCTGTGAAAAATATTGTTGTCATCCCGATGCCATCCCACTTATTAAAATCTTAGTGAGAATCCAATTAGAATGAATTAGAATGGTTCGGATATCCTTTTAGTTTCATTCAAATTACAGCTTTTAAAGTGAGATATAAAATCAAGCAGACATTTTTCAGATATTCTGTTTACACTTTTGTTCCATAGAATAATAAGCTAAATCAATTAAAAATAAATTATTTATACTGCACACGGTCTATTACTAATTTCACAATAATAATGTAATACGGCCACAAGACACGATTTAGTATCGACTGCCAAATTTAATATTCTGAAGCCGTTAGATAAATTACATCTTTAAAGCTGGTGTGGTTTGAAAAAGTTTGGAAAAGTGCACCACCAAAGTACAGCATTAAAGCCGACAATAGTATTTTTTCGTACCAAGACATGAAATGACGATTTTTTCAGCACCAGTCCTAAGTTTTCCTTACGAGCGAAGTGTGTCCTAAGTGTGCTGAAAAAATCCATTTCCTGTCGAGGTACGAACAACGTTTTGTGAACCGGACAACTGAAATAGACAAAACACATTTACCATATTAAATTTGTTCAATCGAATAATTAATCATGGAAAAATTTATTCAAAACCGTTTTCGCACGATAAATCGTAAAGAAATGAATTGTTTTCCCGCACGCTATATCGTTCGAGAAAACCTGACATTTGATAACAAAAAATCATTGGAAAATAATATTTAAATGATTATGTCGTATTTCAGTTGCCCGGTGCACAAAATATTTCGTTTGAGTCGCTTAAGTAACTTTTCAAAATACTTGAAAAACCTTACTGCAGACACAAAGTATCAAAGGTGTACAAAATCGCAGGGTTCAGCGAGCGAATCTAGGACCTACTCTATAAAATATGTCCCAATATACTCTTGATTTCTGAAGCTATCTCAAAAGTGAAAATACAGGGGCTGGTATATTCTGAAAGAGTATGAAAAGGTGCACTAAAGTTCACCATTGAACAGAAATGAAAGTTGGTTCATGACCTTAAGCTTACACACCGAACATTGGGGCTCTACAGTTACAGTACAAATTTCTCAATTTTCAGGGACTGATCCTCAAGGCATGGGCCAACATTTTTTTTTTTAATTTAATGTTTTGCTTTGATGCATCTTTTCATGCTCTCCCAAAGTAAACCAAATTCAGACTGGCTAACTGTAGACAGATTTGCTGTGAGGATTTGCTTTTGTTGTATTCCTGATTTTGAATGTTTACCCAGCATGGGTCGGCTTAATTATTGAGGAGAAATTTTATGTGTTCATCCACGTTTAATCTGATGCACAAACGCAGACGCTTGGGACTCTGTAATTTTTGATAATATTAAATAATATTAAGTAAATAATGCATTGTGATAACTGACAATATTATGGTCATAAAATTACGCTTACAGTACGACATTTTTTGCAATTTCCCGCATCTTCCTGCAAGATGATTTTTCCTTCATTCGTTTCAATGTAACACTCACTCAACTTATATGCTATTGTAATTCTGTAAATTATCGGTTGAAAATAAATAAATAAATTGTATTTAAAAAAAAATTGTAATGGTTCGCTGCCAATTCGCAACGTTAAAAATATCGGTGAAAAATGTCGGAGTTAAGTATTACTCTCGTTTATTTTTCCAGGATGACGAACCACCCGAAATTTGTGTTGTTGAAGGGGCATTCACGCTTCAAACACTCACACCGACCCAACCGATGCCATCGATAGAAGAGCTCGACATAAAATTTGCCGAACTCGTAGAAGAACTGGATTTAACGGCTCTGAATAAAGCGGCTATGCTAAGTCTGCCATCGCAAAAGAAATGGCAGATATATTGTTCGCGTAAGAGTCCCATCGACAGTGCGGATGGTGCAGTGCAAGGATCCGCTCCACCATCGCCGGAACACTACATTGAACGGTTCAAAGATATGGCAATCGTAAGTCAAACGCATACAGGCCCTTCAATTTCAATGAGAATGGAAGTAGTAATTCTATTTTTAAAATGCAGCAATTGCGTTCGACACCTGAAGATTCTCCCAGCCATGAATATAGTTTTAAAATTGAATCTCATACGGCATTGTTAGATGCACTGCGAACAGCTCTAAGGACTTCTGCTCATAGGTAAAAAATTGGCTTCTTTTTTTCCGAACTAAAGTGTTTACCGTGTTCGTAGTTTTGTGTTGCGATTTGTTGAGCTGCAAGGGCTTCCAGCATTACTTGATCTTCTACAAACTTTGGATATTCGAGTAGCTAATAGTCCTCTGCATACAAGTCTAATTGGTTGCATCAAAGCGTTGATGAATAATTCGGTAAAAAATGGAACTGAGAAACACAAACTGAGAAAAGTGAAAATAATAAAAAAAATTTAACTACACAGACTGGCCGATCACACGTTCTGGCTCATCCAACCGGGATCGATACAATAGCTCAATCACTGGCAGCTGATAACATCAAAACTAAAGTAGCAGCATTGGAAATACTAGGTATGTGATATTTAGTGTTTCCCGTACAACTGGCGGCATGCCATCTGCGAAATCCAGCCGTTTCGATTATTCATTTCCTTTTTACGCTGGGGAAATATCACCCGGCTATTTTTCTGCAATTTATATGTACGCTTCAATGTTTTTTTTTTGACTTTCAAAGGTGCTGTGTGTCTTGTTCCTGGTGGCCACAAGAAAGTACTGTCCGCCATGGTGCACTTTCAAGAATTTGCCGCTGAACGGACGCGGTTTCAGGTAATGCTGTTCAAATATAACGTCGAAATAGTCCAGGTGCTTATGTCACAAAACGTGGTTCCCATGGATGAAAAGTATGAAAGACACACTCAATACCTACATTTTATGGATTTGTTTTGGGAAAAACAAAATGACGGATATGTGTTCGCTTTCCGGATTAATTAATTTCAGCCCTGACTCAGTGCCTCTGGCTTTAAATGTTTTTTTTTACCATACTAATGTAGGGAACACGGAAAAAAAGTTTTGGAAAGAATTATTTGCTGCAAATATATTTATATTTGTGACAAATAAGTTTTCATTTTCATGTATTTATTTTGTCACAATTATATATAATTATTTGTGACAAAATATTTCAAAATATATTCGTGACAAATATATAAATATTTTTCATAAATATATTTAATTATTTGTGGCGAATTTTTTCAAAATATATTTGTGTTAATGTGTCAATTATTTGCTACAAATATATATTCTAATATATTTGCCACAAATATTAATATATTCGATACCAATTGCTTACACTAAATTGGTATTGACTATTTTTTTTTTCCACGAATGTTAAACTGAAACGAAAAACTTGAATAATAACTTTAACGTCGGATCGGATCAATAGATCAGTGTCAAATAGCGGTTTCTTCTTTCAAAAAGTGTCAAATGAGTTGTCAATTTCACAAAGCTAACCTCAAAAGATCGTTCACAGAGCCGCCCCTTGAAATGTATGAAAATTTGTGTGGCGTCTCACAACCCAATACTTTTTTTGTTCGATTTGAGGTTAGCTTTGTGAAATTGTGAAACTTATTTGACAGCTCAAACGACATTGACAATGATCTATTCGACCACTATTCCAGATCCAGAATTTGTTAAGAAGAGTTACGCATTTTTAGCCCCGTACGAAGTACTGGGGGCTTATAAGATTAATATGCCGTTTGTAACATGTTGAATTGGAAGCAGACGGTAAGGGCAAAGCATTTGTCTATGTTCATAGATAACGAATCCACAAAAAACAAGAATAGACCGGCTATAAGCCTAGTGAGGTCTTTTTTCTTCTTCTCAATTTTTCAATTCTGGAGCTACCAACTACCAAATACGTGAGTTATAAATAGGCAAGCAGGAAGAATGTTTCTTCAGACGATATCTTCGACTTTCTATCAGTTCGTAGTGAGCTACCAATTTGGTATTCAACTACCAATTTGGTATTCAACTACCAGTTTGGTAGTCAACTACCAAATTATCGATGAATTATAAATAGGCAGGCAGCCTAAATAATTTCATCACACCAACAGCTCTCAAACAGTTAACGTCTCTACCACCTCTTTATCAGCATGGTAGTCAACTATCAAAAATTCAAGCTTTAAATAAGCAAGCAGGCAGAATAATTTCGTCAGTTGGTGCGCAGTTATCGAATAGTAAACATCTCTGCCGGAAATTACGTTTGGTAGTCAGCTACCAACTACAAAATTTTCGAATTGCAATGCTTACTGTGAGCTATCAGTTATCCGATAACAAATAATTATTATTTGCCTGGTGTTGATTTGCTCACAGAAGCATTGCAACCAATCAGGGAAAAAAAGTTTATGAAATTTGGTTGACCGGAATTTCATGATTTTTTTTGTTTGCATGGTATTGACGAATGCAAAGCGTTACTACTATTTGCAGTTACCTAACAAAATGGCTGCCGACGGCCATATTGGATTTTATTTAAAACAATATAAATCGGTAAAAATGAAGTGAAATTTATCCGTTTTCGCCAATTTTTGTAAAATCTGAGATATACTTGCACACTAAATAGCGTGTTGTGGACAAATTTCTAGAATTAGGTCTTTGGACTGAGGCCGCTGATCGGCCCTAAGCGGTTCATGCACATAAGTCGAATAAATCTCATCCGATTTTGCTAGTTTTTGTTTCATTTGAGAGATAATTGAATGCCTATTGAATGGTGGCAAAAAAATATCAAATTTGGGCCCTTGTACTAAGGCCGCTACTCGGCGCTAAGTGTTTTTCCCATGTAAGTGAAGTAAAATTATTCCGATTTCGCCAATTTTTTTTTTACTTGAGAGGTTTACTTCGTACGGGCTTTCGTAATTGCGCTAAACGCAAATTTAAAGATGAACACTTTCAGTAAATTTGCACATGCCGCACTTTTGCTAGGCGAGCAATAATGTCAAGTACTCAATAGGCTTACGGAAGCATTTTGGAAAGGGACGCATAAGGGTTACAGAAGTATTAGGGTTACGGGCGTATTAGGGCTGAGGACGTATTGTGGTAACGGACGAAATAGATTTGCGGGTCGTACGTGGCTCAGTCGAAGCAAACGCTCCGACTGTTCTGATGCCTTGTTTACGTTTGTTTTAGTATGTCAAACATACGAACAAAAAATGCACTTCAACTACTGACTGAATTTACTTTATATAGTAGTTGGACTGAGCTAGTCATATGTATAATTTCAACATTTCTTATGACGTTCAAAGGCAAAGTTGTTTCTTGCAACTACACTAACATTTTTCCCTGAGACTTTCACATGAAACGCACGACGCTGGAAAAATTCCCATAAGCTCCTCACGACTCAGTTTAGTTTTCGATCACTAGGCGGAAAAATTTGCAAGTGAAGAAGCTGTCAAAATCGTCGTAATCACCAATTGAAAAGTATTTAAGTTATCGATTGCGTTTCCGACATATCCGTCATTTTTCTTTCACATAAAAAAATGTCTTCTCAAGACTGTTGGCGGTGGGCCCTTCAAAACAAAAATTGGATGAAAAATGTTGCTTCTGTCTCGAGTTTTACAGAAAAACGGTAAAATTACCGAAACTACCGGTTTACTGGAGACGGGAAAAAATTAAAAATCCTGAATCTGGCATAAGCATCCGGACTCTAATTTGAGCATTTTTATTATACGAATGCAAACATAGGGAATCGTCAACGATTTGGATCGGTCGACTGGTGCGTACCGGGACGATGTAAATCTGAAAACGGCAATAATGTCATTTATAAATGCCGTTCTGAACTACGGTCCCGGACAAGAAAATCTAGAATTTCGTTTGCATTTGCGATACGAATTTCTGTTACTCGGTATTCAACCGACCATCGACAAATTGCGAAAACATGAGAACGAGACACTGGATCGGCATTTGGTATGAGCGGGGGCGAGAGCTGTTTTCTGGTGTTTTGCTTTTAATAGTTTTTTTTCAGGACTTCTTTGAAATGGTCAGGATTGAGGACGAAAAAGAATTGGCTAGAAAATTTGACAACGAACATGTTGACACAAAAAGTGCCACTGCTATGTTTGATCTAATGAGAAGAAAATTAAGTCACTCAGCAGCATATCCACACCTATTGTCATTATTGCAACACATGCTGTTGCTTCCTTGTGAGTACACGCGATGTTTAAAACAATTCTGAACCTTTTCAGTGAATTGTACGATTGGATTGGAATTGAGTCGATAAATTGTTCTGTCAATGAACGCAATTAAAATTAAATTGAAAATTTCAGCATCCGGACCTAACACTCAACATTGGTTGATATTCGATCGAATTGTACAGCAAATTGTTCTTCAAGTCGACGAAAGACCATCCAGTGATATTGATCCAGACTTAGTCAAAGAAGACCACCAACCTCAGGACCCTGACATTTCTTCCATCAATATCGACGTCCGAAAGATTGTGAAACTATTAGTCAAAGAAGAGGAATTAGTGTCGGCACGTACCAAAGCGGAAGACATGGAAAGAGAAAATTTAGAAATGCAAGCCAAATTAGCGAAAAAGGAACAAGAATACGATATGCGAATGCAGGAAAAAGAAGATTTGGAAACTAGCCTAATCAGGATGAGAGAACGTTTGGAAAAAGAAAGTGCGAATCATTCGCAAACCGTTCAACGTGCACTGAATGCTGAAATGCGAGCTGAAGATCTTCAACACAGATATTCTCAAGAGCAACAAGAGCGAGCCCGTTTAGAACGCCTAGTTACCGAAGGCAGCATACCAGATGAACAAAAAGTGGCAGGATTACAGAGATGTAATGGACAATCGACGCCGCCGCCACCACCACCACCAATGATGTTAGCTCCAATACCTCCAGCACCACCATTAGTGATGCCGCCGCTACCACCACCAGCACCAGGATGTCCTCCTTTATCTATGCAAATGGCTGGTATGTGAATTACCGACAAAGATTCATATTCAAAGCGTTCATTTACTAATATCAAACACAGCCCCAGCACCACCGAAACCGGACGTAGCGAAAAAGAATGTGCCACAGCCAGCAAATCCGTTGAAAAGCTTTAACTGGTCGAAGTTGCCCGATGCGAAGGTACAGGGCACCGTGTGGAGTGAGCTGGACGATTCAAAATGGTACAACACCATGGAACTCGAATCAATTGACAAAATTTTCTCGGCCTACCAGAAAAACGGAGTTGCTGTACGTGTATCGTCGGTTGTCATTATTGTGAGCGTCAAATAATTTCGTTTTGCTTTCTTTAGAACGATGGCTCCATCGAAGATTTGCGTTTGATGGGAAAAAGTCGAACGAAAATCCTGTCAGTAATTGATGGACGTCGGGCGCAGAATTGTACAATTTTACTGAGCAAATTGAAAATGAGCGACGAAGAAATATCCAAGTACTGTATTTGGTCAGTAAAGCGCCTAATGAAATTAATCAATTATTTCTCGTTTCCAGAGCGATACTTTCAATGGATTCCAATGAGCAACTGCCAATCGATATGGTAGAACAGCTGCTTAAGTTCACACCATCAGCTGAGGAACGCGCACTTTTAGATGAACATTCAGAAGATATTGATTCGCTGGCCAGGGCTGATCGATTTTTGTACGAAATTTCCAAGTGAGTATATTTCGTTGACTATACCGACTGTTGTAAACACCCTTTGTCATAATATGCAGGATTCCTCATTATGAGCAAAGATTGAAGAGCTTGCACTACAAGAAACGCTTTATGATGACCGTAAACGACCTTTCACCTCGGATAGCTAGTGTAATGGAAGCCTCACGAGAAGTAGCTCGATCGAGAAGACTGAGGAAATTACTGGAATTAGTGTTAGCCCTAGGTAGGACATTTCAGTCTCAGATGAATGTCAAACTGAAAATCTTGCATTTCCATTGCAGGAAACTACATGAACCGCGGAGCTCGTGGTAATGCATCTGGATTTCGTTTAGCATCGCTCAATCGATTAGCTGATACGAAGTCTAGTTCGTTGAAAGGAACTACTCTGCTGCATTATCTCGTTCAAGTTATCGAAAAGAAATTCAAAGATTTGCTCAAACTGGACGAAGACATTCCGCATGTGCGTGTGGCGTGTAAAGTCTCGCTCGGCGAAATGGACAAAGACATGACGATGTTACGTACGGGCTTAGCTGAAGTATCTCGCGAAATCGATTTTCATCGAAGTGCGGCAGGTCAACAGCAAATTGGAGATCGATTTCTACCGGTGATGAGAGAATTCCATGCACAGGCTTCCGTACGATTCGCTGAATTAGAAGACCAGTTTCAAGACATGAAAACAAGGTGCGGGTGCAGTAAATTCGACTAAATTCGACTTCAATTGACGTTTCCTTTTCGTTCCAGATTCGATCGAGCTATCAGATTATTTGGCGAAGATGGTTCCGTTGTGCAGCCGGATGAATTTTTTGGTATTTTCGATGCATTTCTCACTGCCTTTATGGAAGCCCGACAAGATAACGATAATTTCAAGAAACGTCAAGACGAAGAAGAAAAACGTGCCAAACAGGAGGCTGAGGTAAACAAAAAAAAATCCTTTTTCGTTACTCATTTTCAATCCCCTCACTGTCTGCGAAGGAACAAAAAACAAAACTAAGAAAAATTCTTTCATTTCAGCTGAAAAAACGAACCATCGAACGTAAGAGCAAAGAAGGCCTGATGAGTTCAGTGGCAAAGAATTTGGGATTGAAATCTGATTCCAAAACCGATACCAAGGGCGAATTCGATGATTTAATATCGGCGCTACGAACCGGTGATGTTTTCGGCGAAGATATGGCAAAGTTTAAACGATCTCGCAAAACGCGACTCGGTGGAGGAAAAGACACCAGCAATACATCGCCACCACGGCAAAGTTTGCATCGTGAAGAAAGCCGAGAACGGCCCGTTGTTGGACGAAGACAATGAATAAAACGTGTCAAATGAATATGTAATTGTTACTCGACTGTAATAGTAATGGCATAGCGGTCGGTTTTTATTTCATTCAACATTTTTGGATTGAAAGTGTGGGGCTATGCAAAATTGTACCAAATTGTCGAAGTACTAGTTATTTTCGTCGATGATCGAGGTGGAAAGATTGTCAAATCACTTTCGTCTTGTGTAATTTATTGCGATCCAGTATTTATCTAAGATTATTGTTGTTGTTGTTTTTTTTTACCGTAAGGCAATTGAGTGTGTCTTTTTCGTAAATTTTATTCGCAAAATTTGGACTACTAGTCGTAGGTCTTGTGTAGAAAATGGGAGCATTATTACACCGCGACTGATTGAATAAACGGAAAATGTTGTCTATGATTTGCCTATGGATGTAAATTTTAGAGTCGATAGTGTACGTTTAAAATAATTTGTCCTTTTCAATAAAAACAATTCGTCGCATATTGTAATTAATGAAAGTCGAATGATGATTAACAAATACCCAAACACGGTTAGAGTAAGGAATTAGCACAGTTTCGATTTTTGAGAGAACCTACAGCTTCGGTCCAACAAAAGTGTGAGTTAGTCCAGTCCTTTGTGTCAGAAAAAGACGGCTCCGGTCGCTTTGTTTTCGGAATTGCTTTGTTATCTCATGTGATTGAGCATGAAAAAATGCGCAACGGAATTTTTACTGGAAAATGGAAAATCGCTGTTCTATCCGGAAAAGCGGTTTATATAAAAAACATAGCTAACGCCGACCCGTACGAAACACCTATTCGCATCAAAAGCCTTTACTGTGAAACTCTTCATTTCTTTTACTTCATTCTCTACTGAAAAGCTATTCGCCCTTTAAAATCACTTACATTATCTTTCTTTGCCTTGTTAGCATATACAAATAAATTGCCGGAGGCAATATAGACAGCCCCGTACGAAGTCAACTTTCATAAATTCCTATTTAAACAGCTATATACCTATATTTTCCTATAAATAAACATTTCACAGATGAATATGCTATTATATAGCTCTATATGCCTGTATATAGCTCAATATAGGTGAATATAGATATATATAGATGTCCATATATGGAATGCCTGAAACACCCCACACACATAACAAATTATTTCCATGTTAACAGAAACACTCTAAGTACCATTTTTCCCAACATATATCACTTTTATTAAAATCCAATATGGCCACCGGCAGCCATTGTGTTAGGAGACCGAAAATTTTACCGACGCTTTACATTCGTTAATACCCTTCAAACAAAAAAAAATTCATGAAATTCGGTCAAAATTTACTTGAGATATTGACAAAATACTCCACGTTCACTGTACGGCCGAGTAGCCAGATAAGAGCTCACTCCAAGAGACCTAGCTAACGCTCCGGAGAACATAATTTCAAAAACTTTTTTTTCCCTGATTGGTACGGTCAATACCTATCTAATAAAGCTAAAACAGACGAAATATGTTGAAATGTGGCCGACCTACAAGCAAAAACTGCTTGCCGCCCTGTGCCTGTTTCACACCAAGGGGTCTAACTCACGAGTCGGTCATCCGATTTCCATAAACTTTTTTTTGTCGATCGGTATTGTAAATACCTTTTATTTGACGTATCACGTACAAGTTTAACGTTTAAATGTCCGGAGATATCTTCGAAAAACCGTAAAGCACTTATTGGGCCACAGCTCGGGAGGGGTCGATCCAAAATCACTCATCTCAAAAAAGAATTTTCAAAATCGGGTGCGTTTTACTCAAGTTATCGTGCAGACAGACAGACGGACAGACAGACGGACATATTTTTTTTCGCGGATTTGGCATCTCTAGACAACCACAATAGGTTTCCCCTTACTCAGGGAGTCCAATTCGACGTGTTACAAACGTATGCGTAAACCTATAAGACCCCAGTACTTCGTACGGGTCTAAAAATAACAAATTTCCGTCTAAAATTCAAAGAACGACATCACTGCACGTTTGAAAGCATATCGACTCGGGTTGATAAGGTCAAGTGATGAAAATATCGTGTTGTGGTGGCGTTTGATTCGGTGTAGCGGTTCATTATCTGCATAGTTGGATGTAGGTGTCGGCAGATAGAATTTCGGCGGATTCCTCGTATAGCGGTTTGGTTGGTGAAATATAATATCGGATGAGAGTGTCGTAGTAAGCCTTCCACTGGTCAGGTTGTACAGTAACATTTCATCCAGTTGAAGGCGTCGAGTCTCAAGTGAGTGCATCATAAGATGTTTCAGCCTTGATTTATAATCAGTTTTTGCCCAGTTGAATCTATTGAACTGAAGAAGCAGATCGAATGACTTCCATATTTCTGCAGCGTGTAGTCTATTACAATAACTAGTTCCCGCCAATTGCGTTTTTTTTATTAAAAATTTCGATGAGTGGACAATAAGTAAGTCGTGTTAAAGTTTTATCTTAATTTTTGTTGTCTTATTTTCTCGAAAGATTTTGTTTGTTAATTTTAAAACGTATACAGAGCTGCTGGAAAAACCCAACATTAGTCGTAGCAGGTAATCATTGAGAGCGGCTGTTATAGGTAATTTCTTAAAAAATTACCGTCATTGAGTAACTTTTTCCAAAATTACTCACCATAGGTAATACGTTACTTGCTGTGGGTAATTTTTCCAAACATTACCAATTACAGCTGATCTATTACCTACTGCAGCTGTAGTTTTCAAATCTTTTTCCTCAGTGCAAGGAATTTCAATCGCAATACAACGTGGAAACGCAGCCTGCATTTTGGGAACATTAGGGAAACGGAAGGTTGATGATTTTTATTTATTGTGATTATGAAAAGATCGATTTTTTACTGGCTGGTGCCGTTATTAGCAGTCTTTTTTGTCGCAAATAATTGACAATAAAAATCAACGAAAAAACCGCTATAAAAAGAAAGTTATACAGTTTTGTAACAAGAATATTTTCGTTCAAACTGCACAATATGATTGTTTGCGACCAAATTCTAAAAAATCACTTTGCAAAAGAGGGTACTACTTACAGTGGAGGTGTGACGCAAGGCCTGTTATACAAAAAAACTGATATCGGTGTAGGTGGCGCTTACAGATTCGACACGCAAAAAGATATGCGTCACAAATGGCAGCTGTTGAGGAAAGCATGCGAAAGTTTAATCAACAAAAATTTTACCCGAAAAAATTTAGAAAAAAAATTATAGCAAAAAAAACGAGCCATCAGAACAGTCGGAGCGTTTGCTGCGACTGAGCCCCGTACAAACCCGTATATCTATTGCGTACGTGACCCTAGTGCGTCTGTCACCCTACTTTGACCGTAAACCTATTGCGCCGGTTAATGTAGTTAAAGTAAAATTATTATGTAATATGTAATATGTACAATTACGAAGCCCCGTACGACGTTCCTTTCAAATGAAACAAAAATTTCAAATCGCCCTAAAATTTTATTTTTTTGAAGGGCCTAGTATCGGCCTCAGTCCGAGGACCCAAATTTAAATTTTTTTTCAGCTACATTCTATTCGGCCTTTGATTACCTTCCAAATGAAACAAAAATTACGAAAAACGGATGAAATTTGCTCGAGTTATATGTAAAATACACATAGGGCCTTAGTATCGGCCTCAGTCCGAGGACCCAAATTTAATTTTTTTTTTCAACTACATTCTATTCGGCCTTTGATTACCTCCCAAATGAAACAAAAATTACGAAAAACGGATGAAATTTGCTCGAGTTGTATGTAAAATACACATAGGGCCCTAGTAGTGGCCTTAGTCCAAGGACCCAAATTTAATTTTTTTACAACAACATTCTATTCGGCCTTTGATTACCTTCCAAATGAAACAAAAATTACGAAAAACGAATGAAATTTGCTCGAGTTATATGTAAAATACACATAGAGCCCTAGTATCGGCCTCAGTCCGAGGACCCAAATTTAATTTTTTTTTCAACTACATTCTATTCGGCCTTTGATTACCTCCCAAATGAAACAAAAATTACGAAAAACGGATGAAATTTGCTCGAGTTATATGTAAAATACACATAGGGCCCTAGTAGTGGCCTAAGTCCAAGGACCCAAATTTATTTTTTTTTCAACAACATTCTATTCGGCCTTTGATTACCTTCCAAATGAAACAAAAATTACGAAAAACGGATGAAATATACTCGAGTTATATGTGAAATACACATAGAGCCCTAGTAGCGGCCTCAGGCCAAGGACCCAAATTTAATTTTTTTTCAACAACATTCTATTCGGCATTCGATTACCTTCAAAATCAAACAAAAATTACGAAAAACGAATGAAATTTACTCGAGTTCTATGTAAAATACACATAGGGCCCTAGTAGCATTTCACTTCTAAGGCCCTAACTCACGGTCCACTCACCCGATTTACATTTCCATCGTTTATTTTGCCATAAATATCACCAAAAGACCTTAAATCACTTAGGTGGCCCTAACTCACGAAGGGCCGACCCGAATATGCCCATCTTCGAACTTAGCCTCACTATTTCGACTATCTTTCAGGGAAATAAAAAATTTTTGAAATCGGATTTGATTTACTCAAGATATCGACGTGACAGACGGACAGACGAACAGACGGACAGACGGACAGACAAAATTTTTATTGCAGATTCGTCATCTATGAACATAGGCAAACACTTTGCCCTTACCGTCTGCTTCGAATTCCATCAATTACACACGGCATCGTAATCCTATAAGCCCTATGTACTTCGTACGGGGCTAAAAAATTGCCGTCATAAAGTATAGTTTCCACTTAAAAAGGGCACTCCGTTTAGCCTCCGTCTATATGACAGTTGTAAAATAGAACAAAAAAACTGTCACGCAAACGGCGTGGAAATTGAATTTATTTCAATTTTTTACTCCGTTTACGTGACAGTTCCTTTGTTCTATTTTACAACTGTCATGTAAACGGAGGCTAAACGGAGTGCTCTTTTTAAGTGGAATGGAAACTATACTTAAGAAAAAGTCGAAGAATGTTAGTCGGTAGATATTTGACTTTTAGTTTTCATGCTCAATCAGATGAGATAACAAAACAATTCCAAAAACGTAAAGCGTGCGAGCCGTCTTTTTCTGACACAATGACCTGGACTGTATTGTGAATTATCTTTTATTGTGGGATATAATGATGTCTTGTTGTTCAAAACATTTGCAAACAACGCAGCTATTATCTTACGCGACGCACTTCAAGAAAAAGTGATCAGCTGTCAAATATCGTACTATTTCGTATGACATGGTTTTTTGCAGTGTGTTACAGTTGTGTGACACAGTGTCAAGTTTAAGAGTTTTAAAGTACCACCCATGCTGGAAGTGCGTTGCTTACGCCTAAAAACTAAGAACATTCAAAAATACATTGTGGGACCAAAAAAAATGTGTGTTTAAAATCAAAATAGTATTTACTAATTCCTTATTTACTTTCAGTGTACAAAAAAAAACATTTTAAAAAAATTGTTAAATATAAGGTCGAAAATTGTGAATTTTTTTTTGTAATAATTAATTATAAATTAATTCTTGAAACTAACATAAACTGCTTCTTGAGTGTGAATAGAAGTTCGTCGTCCCGAGTTGCTGGCTGGAAATATATACACACTTGTCACGAAGAAGTCGAGGCTTGCCGAGACTGATAGTGACAAGTGTGTACTCTATTTTATTACGTAAGTGAAAACGAGGCAACAACATAGACCTGAGGTTTAATTTTGACATCCGAGCGTATGTAATAAAAATTATTTTATGTGCTAATTTAACACCGTTACTTGACATGGTGAGTTTATTCTGTTCAAAAACCACCTCGACACTTCTGTGGCTAATAAGCGGTGATCAAAAACTGAAAACATGCCCTTTTTATTTGGAAATTTCTCGAGCGACACGAAACGAACAAGGTCATTAGAATAGTAGATATTATTATTCATCTCTGTCCACATGTTTATTTAGTCACTTGGGGAGCTATTGCATGAGCCGAAGGCGAATGTTATAGCCCCAAGTGTCTAAATAAACATTTGGACAGAGGTGAAAACGCTATTTTATCTACCGACGGCGAAATAATAGCACTTTTTCACTGCTATTATTTCACCTAGGTAGATTTATTTATGTAACAAGAATCGTATGAAGGTATATTATCGCACTAGATTGGCAAGACGTCGTGTGCGATAATATACCAGCATATGATTCGTGTTGCATACAACGTCTTATGCAATAAAGAAAATCGAATAAATTTTGAAGATATTGGTACACATACTGCGTAAGTTGCAAATAACATCACCGAATTGCATAAAGGTTTTTTAACGTACTTTCAAGCAACTAGGGTCTTGTGAGGACTTGGAAGCATCCACGATAAAATATGAGCACTTTAATACTTCAAATTCGCATAGTTCATCGTAGATGCTTCCGAGTCCCATAAGACCTTACTTGCCCTGAAAGTATATGCAATTACATATAATATGACACCCCACATGACCTTGTACGTTTCTTGTACCTGGATGAATTCCAGTCCGAACATACACAGAAGAGTCGAGGAAATTTTTTTATCCAATATGAAATCCCTATCAACAATTTATCTTGCAATTGCCTTACACTACCTTCCTGGGCATCCGCACGAATTCAACGAACTGTCCCACGTCCAAATCGGTAATCATTTGTAGAGATATAAATCCTTGAATCTACAGAATGCATCGACTTCTTTCTTCTTCTACTATGAACGAGATGAAAAGTCCTGGGATTATGGTAATATGGAACAGTCCTAGGCTAGCTATTACTGAGAGAATCTCCAAAACCGATCCTTGTGCTAGTCCATTGTTGAGTTTTTTTAACGGCTGCTTCAATCGATTTGAAATAATCGGTCAATGAGCATGCTGGCCATCATACGGTCTGTCGTCGTTTGCATTCAGTTATCAACAATCCTGAGGTAACGCACAGCTTTGATTAATTTGTAAACAAGCTCCATCTTCCACACTGTGTCTTACGCAGCTATTGGGTCAATGAATACCACACCCGCTTTCAGTTTACGTTGGAACCAGTCATTGTTAACACTTGCTCCTCGCAGCTATATTTCGATCGTAATCCAGTTTGTTTGTTGGGTAACAGATTGTCTATTTCTGTGGTGGTACGGTAGTACATTAGCCGTTCGATGAGTTTGAATACGACCAACGCACTTCAAGCTAAAGTGATCACAGTGTAACACACTGTCAAGTTTCAGTACCGTATTCAAAGTACCACTTATGCTTGTCAAAATTTGCAAACTTATGCTTGAAGTGCGTTGGTGGAACTGATAACAGTGCAACCCAAAGAGGTAGATGCAATCGAAACAGTCTTCATCTGCATGACAGTCAAATTAACAAATTTGCATGAACAACACAAAGTCACTGGTGGAGGATGTAGATGTAACGGTAAGAGTGATGACTGCAGATACAGATAAATTGAGAAAACGTCAATGAATTGAAGAGGAGAGCGAATCGGGAATGGTTACAAAATTTCAAATTCAATTTTCATTCTTACAAGTGGAATTAATTTCTATTATCTTTTCGATCCTACATACCATATGTGCCATGTTACAACTATCTATAATGTTCATTACGAATGTCTTTTTAACTGTCCAGTATCAGAACATCGTCCAACCATTTCTGAATATCGTCTGTGGACTCTGCAGTGCTCCGTGCTTGGACCGATTGAATTGTGACGCTACTACCCGTTGACTGATTGATGTTTGATGAATATTCTGAAATTTTCATTTTTCGATGTCCAGTTCCAGTTATTTTTAACAATTCCTCCAAATCATCGTCATCATTTTGTGGTACGTGATCAATATTGTGTACATTTGCTTCACATTTGACATCCCTAGACGATCCAGTGTTGCTGCCTTTCGATTGCCATTTAAAAAGTTGATATTTTGCTTGCCTATTCATTTCATCAATTTCTTCTGAACTGAAAATGCTTTGCGAGTAGCTCAGACGTTCATAGTATGGTAAGGTCGCAAGACTTTTGCTTAATTCTATCAAATTAAGCTGGAAATAATCGTCGCGATTGTACCAGTCGTCGTTGGACTCCCAACCTGAAATTCGGTTCATTTAGTTTGTCAATCTCGAAACAGTGATATGTAGTAGAGAACCTTTTTCCGAATTGAACAAAAAGTGACCGCCCACTGATGCTGGCTGTGATAGCAGCTCTTCGAAATTAGAGGCAAGTGGAGCGTCAGTTTGTGGAACGTTATCGTCGTATTTGTTCCAGTTGCTTAACAGCTCACGCTTGGAAAATTGTTCATTTTCTTGATGCACGACGCCCGTTTCGGTCGTTTTAAAATTTGAGTTGCGCTGTTTCCTATGTCGAGGAGGGATCACATCCATAATATCACCAAAAAATTCTTAAAAATAATGTAATCAAAACGAAATGTCAGTAAATGTCATTGTTGATGACGGAAAAAGCAAGGTTCAGAACCTTGGGAAAAAGCCGAATGACGAATACAATAACTGAATGACTTTAATTATTGAATGTTAGGATAGAACATAGAACACGCTCCTGCCAAGGTTCTAAAATAATAATTTTCATACAATTTGTAATGAGTGCGTTTAACAAAGTTGGTGTCACCTTCGTGGTTTCTTAACCTATTCTCTCAGAACATCAACTCCTGCTGCTAATTCCAGGGAAATGATGCGGGATTCACAAAAAGCCATCGATCAAAGCTATTTTTAAACGATGCAAAATTACATTTAGAACAAAAAATTGTTCTATCACAGACCTCGAAAACCTTCGGTTGATTTTATATCGCAGTTACAAAAAAGGGTTTCCAGTTCATTTTTCCCATGTGCTGCAAAAATTCATTTTTCCCAGGGGACCCGCAAAAGAAAAATTGTAAAAATTTCAAAAGATACTGATGATTAAAACTCTTCATTTTCGCTTTCTTTAGAAGCATTATAGGACTTTACATATAAACATGAACACAAGGATGACACTGCAATGTTTGAGTGACAATGCACTGCAGTAAGATAGCAGTGAAAAGTACAATCGACTTATAGCAGGTTACAAGATAGCAGTGAGTTCACGCCGTAAGCGCGCTTCAGAATTTGAATTACCTATGAATGATAAATGAAGTAATGAATTAAAAAATAAATTTCACTACATTCTTATATGAAAATAAAGCGAGTTGACCAAATAAAACGCTGCCTTTGATTTGGTTGTTGGATACGAGTGTGAATGCTCGCCAAAATAACCTATTTTACATTTATCAAGGTTCTGAAAGAACAGGTTAAGACACTTTTGAGTTGATCACGAAGGCGGTGTGATCAAAATTTTCCTGTAGCGTCAACTAGGTTGTTTGGAAAATTTCATATGACGATTTCAACTTAACAAAAAAAAATTTTTGTTTTCAAGTTGACTTTTCAAACAATATACATGTCTGAATTGTCAAGATTTGTGTTTCACCCGTCTTCGTAAGTGTCTTAACCTGTTCTTTCAGAACCTTGACATTTATAACGTTTATTTTGCAGTACATATACTCAAAAGACCTTACAACACCCTAGCTCAGGAATTTTCGCTTTACTCGAGTTATCACGAAGGCGAACTTGGCCTGATCATAGGTCAATTAAGACGAACGTAAGAGGGACGCTTTTGAAAAACGACCTGCCGAAATCGGACGCATTTTCTAGTGGATTTTTTGATATGTGCCTAGATAAGTATTGGTCCCTAGAAGCCAAAATCACTTTCAAAAAAATTCGTCGAACCTTGTCTGGCTAGTGAGAGGTGACCAAAAACCGAAAACATGCACTTTTCTTATGGAAATTTCTCGTAGGTCACGAAACGTACAGGGTCGTGTGGGGTGTCATTAGAAAGGTAATTGCATGTACTTTCGGGGCAGATTTGGTCTTGTTGGGTTTAAAATTCATCCACACTTAGTTGTGAGTAGTTGAAAGTATGGGTAAAAAATGGATAATTTTGGCGAACTTTATGGACGATGATAGAGTGGCAAAGAAAGTTTTTGTGAGCCAATTTGAGAACACGAGGCCCAGAGGCCGCCCCAAGAAAAGGTGGATTGACTGTGTGGAAGAGGACCTACGTGAACTTCTTCTTCTTCTTCTACGTGAACTGGGTATTCGCAATTGGAAAGTTGTTGCCGAGGATCGTCTAAGATGGCGAAATGCTGTTGTGGAGTCAGCCAAAACCCGCTTGGGTTAAAAATGGCTGTTAAGTAAGTATGTAAGTAAGGTTTTATTCAGTTTTCCACAGACTTCGGCTTGCAAAAATTCAATCGATTATTCATAGATTTCACAATTAAAATTTTATTCTAGAAGGTAGAATTTAACAGAACTTATTTCAGGACTTTGTAAGAATTTAAAAAAAAGAAAGAATATCATCACCACATAAATCATATTTTTGCGCCAAAAAAGAAAAACTGCAAGAATATCAGAGTACAAGTATAAAAACTTGACAAAAAGGAAATGCTTTCGGTGAGCATGTCAAATGTGTCATGTTGACAGTGTAAAAAGAACTTCACGTATCCACCGTACGTTGAATAAATTTCAATATCGAATATGTCGTATTCGTTTCGTTCCAACTTTTTCTACAGTTCTTAAAAAAAAACTCGTATTCGTGTGTTAAAATGTTTTTCTAGTGTTCGAATTCACAAATAAGCTGGTAATGAGCATAATGAGCAACGTGAAGTTGATTTAATAAAAATTCAGTGATTTAACCTGTAACAATCGAAGTGAATACTTTTTTGTCCTACAAAATTTTTCATATTTTATTGGGTGGGGAACAAAAACCTTTATTAGTAGTGGTGTGTGCGGCAAATGTCATAATTTTTTTGTTACAGTTTGACAGTGCGGACTATCAGATTTTTTTTATAATTTAGAGAAGAAATAGCCGTAGAAATTTCTAACAAAAACTATTTTAACTGAGGAATACTAATTGCTGGTATACGAACAGGGTGCAGTGGAATAGTTTGTTAAGATTGACTTGTGTTATAATTTGTGTTGGAGTAATACATACAGAATTCGTTAATTTCCAATTGTGGCCACGAGCGAGATGAGCGGACGGCCAAGGACAACCTCATTTGCTGAGGGTAATAAGCAACCACCCAATCCTGTACCTGGCGGCATGAAAATAAGCAGTAAGTAAAATTTCTGTTTTTCCTCCAATTCGATTAGTTGTTAATTCCGTTAACAAATCGATATTAAATCGTTTGACTGGTGTGCAGTGTAGGTATATACATATTTATATACCAACATCTAATTTCAAGATGGCGATTGTCACACATTCAAGATGGCGTTAAAACTCATTCCAAATGAACAATGCCTTCTTTTATGACACTTCAAAAATTACAAATTTTTTTTTTTCAATAATTTGATTACCTTTAATTTATTGAGAAAACATTCAATCAATGCGATTAATTCGAAACGTCAGATATTGTGCACTTCGAAAACCAGATAACATCTATAGAAAATGCCTTTTAACGAATGCAACCTTTTTGATAGATATATACTCATCGCAAACGCATAATTGAAAAAAAAAATGAGTAAATACTTATTTAAAACAGCTTAATTGGTTTCGAAATGTCCAAAGCCAACTGCTTTGTTGAATAAAATTTATTCTTGTTACATGTTGTTGTTTCATCAGTTTGGTTATCACCAAAAAATTTCTTTTCTTTCTTCGAGAAGAATGAACCTATCGTGGTTTTTACGTGGAATGAATGTGATTAATCACATAAATATCTGAAATAAAATAAATACTTTTACAGTTTCATTGTTTACAAGTTTTTGTTCACTGAAACATTTTCTCAACGTTTTTTGTAAGACAACTGTTGACCAAAAAGGAATGAAGTCAATATTGACAAGATATCTAGATTCCTCAAAAGATTTTTTTTTGATTCAATATGTAAAATTTTAGTAAGTTCTATTTTCGAGACAGCATTTTATTACGTATATCGTTTTACATTGTGAATATATAAACTGAAATTAGGTCAAAAAAATTATCAAAGGGTTAGAACAGAGTCAGGTCACAATAACTTAGCACATATTTCATTGTTGGCGATTAATACATTTTTGATAATGTTTTAAGCGTTTAAACATTTAAGCGTCGTTCAAATTCAGCGAATCGTTTTTTTTTTATTTTGAAGATATCCAAATCTGTCAAATATTTTCATCCGTGCAACATGAATAACCCTATTTCCTCCACTCAAATGCAGTGCGTTTTGTTGACGCTCTTTAATTCACGGGAGAAAATCTTTTTTTCATATGTCGGGGCAGAAAATGAGGGAGTTTTGAGATTTTTCTCACTTCGTTCGGGCTACAACTCGCGAAATTGCCTAAAATCAAACGTCCAGAACAGATACTCAAAAAATGTTTCATGTAAGGGGTCGAAAACCAGAGAAAAATCGCAAAACTCGCTCATTTTCGGCCCCGACACATGAAAAAAATACACAAATAACAACAAGTGTCACTTTGTGTTGATTTTGTAAAATAGATGCAATTTGTCTCGTGGTTAAAACCCCGCACGGATGAAAAATTATGTGCTCACCTCGGGGAGGAATAGGGAATCCCAACTCGAGCGAAGCTTTCGCTCTTTTTGGAATTTCCTATTTTCTCCCCACGGTAAACAAATAAACATTCTCGTTTTATTTACGAGTCGTAAATTACGACTTTAGACCCTTTTTTCATACTGAAGTGACAGTTACGACCAGTGAAAGACCCTACACAGTGTCGTTTCCTTAAATAGCTTTGTGATAAGCCTTTTTCTATGATTTTTTTCATTATACGATTATAAGGCTGCCGACAACGCTATGCATAATTAGGGTGGTTCTAAATTGTTTTTTAATCGAAAAAATTACCGTAGTCGGTTTTGGTAAATTTTGAATTCAAATACTGTATTGCTCTCTCTCCCTTCATTCTCTTCTCTGCTGAAAAGCCATGAGCCCCAAAATCACTTACATTGCCCATTCTTTGCCTTGTTATCATGCATAAAGAAATTGCCGAAGGCAATGTCGACAGCCCGATACGAAGTCAAATTTAATAAATTCCTATATGAACCGCTATATAGCGCCATATTTACCTTTTTTTTTACTATAAATGATGACTTTACAGATATTAATGCCATTATATAGCTCAAAATAGTTATATATGCCTATAAATATACCTAAATATAGCTGCAATTATTTATGATTCAGGTTGTCGGAATAGCTCAATCAAAAGACAAATTTCTTAGTTTTTGCCAATATATTTCGTTCTTAATTCAAGAACATCATCAGGGCTGTAACAAAAACAATTCATTGATAACAACACAAAACATAGCTGTATAAAGAGACGCAGCGTACCTATGTATAACTACATTCGTACAAAATAGCAAAAACTGCCCACAACAAAAGTTCTGTGTATGTTCCTTCTGCATAAATCATAAGTAAAACAAATTATAAGAAAATGCTACTCGCACTACATTAGCAAAATCAACTTACAGGAACAAACATTTCGTCAAAAACATAAATAAAATCAGAAAAAGCTCCTCTACAACAACCGGCAAATTCACAACAGTAACTTTGAGAACATAAAGAACCACTTCCTAGAAAAGCTTTGCCATCCGTTTCACAAAAGTACGACTAACAAAACTTTAATGGCATTCTAATTCGGCGCGACAATTCAAATGATGTTATTGTATGCAGTCGATAGAAAAACTGATTCTTTCTCTTGGATTGATTCAGTTTGGGTTCTTCCCTATGTGAATCATTTCTAAAACACAACGTTTTTTCTTGTTGTATTCAAATTCGAGGATTTCTACATCGTCCCACTTCGGTTTATGATTTAATGTAACAGCATGTTCGGTGATGGCACTATCATCAATGTTCTTGATCTTGGCGTTGTATTTATGCTGGTACATTCTTCTTTTCAACTTCTGTTTCGTCTGTCCAATATAAATGGCATCACAAGAGCATGTGATTTTGTAAACAACATTAGATTGTCCCAACTTGACTGTCTTATCTTTCAGTCTACTGAAACAATATTTTTTAACATTGTTGTCACCTCTACCAACTGTTGTAAAATGTTCTTTGCAAATTGATTTCAGAGTTTCAAACAAGCCTCTGGAATACGGAATTGCTACAGTTGGCTTATCATGTTGTAGTCCATGAGCTGGTAGTTGATCATGGGTTGAACGGCTGTCTCTTTCTGCAATCTTCAACTTCGTTTTACTAACGATGTCTTCCGTCAATTTGCTAGGATATCCATTAGACTGCAACGTGTTTCTTAGTAATCGGAAATTTTGTTCGTGAAAATCTGGATCAGATAGTACCAAAAACTTTTCAGTCAACAAAGCGACTGTGTTTTTCTTATAGGCCAATGGAAGGTCGAAGGTGTGATTCAAAATTCATGTATCTGCCTGACCAATCCAATTTAATACTACAACCGTCTCTTATGATAACCAATTCCAAAAACGAAATTCTTTGATTGGATTCTTTTTCAATGGTGAATTGTACATGTGGGTTGTAGTCATTAAATGCTTTCAGAGTCTGATATGCTTTGTCCTTTGGAACCGCTGTGAGTATATCATCAACATATCTCCAGAAGAATGGTAGCTTGAAACCAAGCTTATTGATGACCACATCTTCCACAATTTCAAGACTTAAATCGGCAAAAACTGATGATGACAGTGAACCCATTGGAGCGCCAAAAATTTGTTTATAAAAGGTTCCTTCGTATTGAAAACAGCACTTTTCAATCACAATACGCAAACCTTCCAGAAATTCATCTTTGGTAAGTTGGTGTGTTCTTGATTGTGCTCCACTATTTATGAATGGCAGCATAGATTAATTCGCTTGGTATTTTGGTGAAGAGAGATACTACATCCGACGATATTAAGACATGATTTCTTAGAAGTCTAACTTTTCGTAATTTTTTGGCCAAAAGAGTTCTTGTTCTTGATCAACAATCGTGACAGCAATCGGCTCACACCAAGGGCTCTAACTCACGAGTCGGTGATCCGATTTCCATAAACTTTTTTGTCGATCGGTATTGTAAATATCTTTCATTTGACGTACCATATACAAGCAAGGGCCCTCTCAATAGAACAAACTGACAAATTAAAATGAAAAATCATATATTTGAATGTGTGTGTGACAGCTCCGTGTACAGACAGTACACGGGACTCTTAATGTCAAAAGTAAAGGGACTCATAATGTCAAAAGCAAAGCAAAGTTGACGTTTTCGTGTTAGTGGTGTGTGTGATATAATTTTTCAAAGAATTTCGGTCATAATTCCTCTAGGTAGTCTACCTCTATGTATACAAGTGTAGCATTTAAATGTCCGGAGATATCTTCGAAAAACCTAAAAACACTTATTGGGCCCCAGCTCGGGAGGGGTTGACCCGAAATCACCCATCTTCGAACTTAGCATGTCTCTTGACATTAACAAACGGGGAAAAAAAGAATTTTCAAAATCGGATGCGTTTTACTCAAGTTAGAGAGCCCACAGACAGACGGACATTTTTTTTCGCTGATTTGGCATCTATGGACAACCACAATAGGTTTCCCCTTACTCAGGGAGTCCAATTCGACGTGTTACAAACGTATGCGTAAACTTATAACACCCCAGTACTTCGTACGGGTCTAAAAATTCGGAACCATGTACGTACCGAACTTTACGTGATTAGGCAGTGTAAATGCATATGTCATAGGAGCGCAGCGCGATTTACATTGTCGTGAGACGTAATACACAAATTTCTTTATGCAACACGATGTTTCTCATCGCGTGCGAGAAAACTTTTCTCGCACTGAAACGAGAAACATCGCATGCATAAAACGTTGTATGTAACTGGATGTATATATGTGTGAGTGTTTTCTCGCACTTTGATGTTCTTGTCTTACTCGCGTTGCTCGTAAGACAAACGAACATCGCGTGCGAGAAAACACTCACACATATACATCACGTTACATAAATAACTATTCTTAAACACCCAATCGAAGAAAAGTTTACGAAACATCCAATCGATACATAGTCATTGACGTAACATTTATATGTACTGCAGTTTATCTCGTCTGTTGAACGATCAATATTATATGGCACATCTGACTTATCATCCTTTGTTATTAGACAAATTCAATGTCTCATTTGACTTCCTGAATTTTATTTAATGACCTGACATTGTTTTCAATATACACCTGAGTAATTCAATTTCAAGTTCTGCTCTTATTTACTACAACTCTACGAATGCATTTCTGTTCAATATAGAAGAAAGAAAAGTTTTCACTTTTCTGTTTCTATTACTGTCGCACTAACAAATTTAAATCAATCTCACACTATGTACACATTCGAATTTCTTGCTGCAATCGTAGCCTTCATCGGATTTTAATCGGTTAATTGAAATGGGTGATCTGTTAACATTAAATTGGTTGAATTGGAACAGAGTTAATTAGAATTAATTTTATGTCAGTTCTCATCTTCCTTTGCGAAAAAAAAGTCTAACGGTTTGTCGGTTTTGAAATTGAAAACGGTCTTAATTATAAATGTGTGACTCAAAGCCCGGTCCAGAAATGACAACACGATTTGTTGTCAGTGTTGAACAAATGGTGCCATATCTGGAAATTTTGTGTAAAGTTGAAGAAGAAGAAGAAGATGATGAAAATAATGTTGAGACTAGTGACGGTTCAAATGGCAATTGTGTTCATAACAACGAAGCACAACGTCTGAATCCTATCGAGGACAGTGCGACCAATCAAACAGTCCAACAAATTCCAGATGAAATCGTCACTTATATTGACATTTCCATGTTGAATCCAATTGTGGAAGCGTATGCTTGTTTGCAAAGAGACGAATTAAATGAAGAAGGTAAAAATATCATTATTGAAAGAAACCGAAGGCTCTACACATACGTTGTACTGTATGGGATTGGTATTAGTTTTGTTAGACATTTACTCAGAATACCCTTAGAACTATGTTATATTGTTCGAATCGACAAAAAAAAAGTTTATAGAAATCGGATGACCGACTCGTGAGATAGACCCATATTGATCCCATATTGTCCGTCTACGTAATTGAACCCAAAAATGTTATTCCTCGTCGAATAAAACCAAATTTTCTTTGGTTCTGGATTTATCGAGTTATCGTGCAATCCAAAAACCAGACAAAAATGCTTTTGGGAATTACTTCCAGATCATGAGTCCAACATTGACCATCTACGAACTTGACCTCAGAAATGTCATTCTTCGTCGAATAAAATCAAAAGTTCTAATATTGGTTCCGGATTTTTCAAGTTAGCGTGCTATCAAAATATCAGAAAAAAAATCTTCTGGGAGGACTCCCAGATCAGTAGGTTGATATTGCTCATCTACGAACTTGACTTGAGAAATTTTATTCCTCATTGATTAAAAGCAAAATTTACGAAATCGGTTCAGAATTACTCAAGTTATCGTGCTATCAAGCGTTACATACATTTCAGTATTTTCCGTTTTTTGCTAACATTTCATACATTTCACAAAATTGATCATAGTGAACGTATTTTATGATACTAGGTCCCACATTTTGGGCGGGTCGGGTCCCTTGACTGATAATTTTCCCAAAATAATGTTGTTTTTTGTCATTGGTAAACTTCTTAGTCAAGATTAGACTTTTATAGATATCTTAATTTATTTTCACTGATTTTTTCATCTGGTTAAGAATGAACCATTTCTGTAGTCCAAGCAAATGACCATATTTTGACCTCAAACAATTTGTTTGAACCATCACATCTTACTTAGGATCTAAAAAAATTTACAATACAAATAATCTCATTTTACTCATAAATTTATTTATTTTGTAATAAGCAAAATATCACGACTCGTGTTAAACTCCGTGTTATTTTTCCAGGATCTGGTAGGCTTCCAAGAGTGATCAATATAATAATCTAGAACAACATGTCTTTTCCGACAGACAATTTAATTTAGAATGATACTTATTATACACGGAGAGAAAAGCCGAAACGGACTTCTTTTGTGAAAAACGATTTTCGTTTGCCGCAAAAGAATCTCTTTTGTAGCAAAGGAAAATCTGTTCTCACAAAAATATTCTCTTTTGGACGAGTTCTGTTGGCCATTCTCTTTGCTCACAACTTCAGAAACACTTTTCAAATGCTCAGTGACACTTCTAGTGAGGTATACGCAGTCGTATATCTAGATATTTTTTTTTAAATTTCAGAACATAAAATTTGCGTTATTTTAATTGAAAGCAGAACGACAATATTTGAGAAATAATCTTTAGCATTTATAAAGAGAATCTTGTGCTATAACTTTCACCACCCAATTATAAAATATAGATAGCCGGTTTCTCAAATTTAAGTTGAAGTCACTTTTTCTTTCTCGCTTTCGTTTTACGTACGGACTCTCAGGGTAATCTGAATTCCCAAGTTTCAAAAGTGAAATTCGGGTCGAATATTGAAATGCTACTTCTTTTTATTCTGAACTAATGGTAAGATGTCTCTCCGTGAATATTCTCGACTATATTAGGTTCTTAGTTTAGAACAGTTGTAGGTAACTGTGATGATATCAGATTAATCGTCTATAACGTGACGAAAAGTCGCACCCGATAAGAACACAATGAAATTGTGTTGTGTTTTAAAGTCTGCGCCTTTTTGTCAAGTTATAGACGTTATAATCTAACACATCCCCTCAATTTGATATCTTTTACCCCACAAAACTGAAATGCTGTCACCCCGCATTCGTTCAAATTGTCTAATAAAATCCATAAAGACCCGAGTTGTTTACTATTCGTGTCAATTAAGACCTTCGCTTCGCTCGGCCGCAAACTTCTCACTCGTCCGAGCTGTCTAATTTTGCAATAAATAATCGCAACTCGTGTGAATTACAACGCTCGCTTCGCTCGGGCTGCAAACTTCACACTCGTAGGAGTTGTCTTATGTTAGATTTGCTTGACTTTTTTAATACTATATACTCACTGTAGTGTATTTTGGGTATATGTATATCGTCGAACTTGACCTTACAAATGTGTAATTTTGGGAATCTGTGAAGGAAATTATCAATTATATCAATTATCAACAGAGTAAAATCCTGTTTTTCTGGAATAATTTCCAGAACCTTATCCCGATATGGCCCATCTTCGAACTTAACCTCAGGAATCCCATTCCTCGTCGATGAAAAAAAAATCATCAAAATCGGTTGTAATGACGATGTCCACTGGATTGATCAATATGCTGTGTAATTAAGCAACTTATGTTATGCAAGCAGCACCTTTTATGTTAAATAAATGTTTCTCTCTTTTACTCAAGTTATCATGATGACAAAGAAAAATAGGTTACCAACAATTACGTTTTTATTCACATTTCATACATTGTTAGGTTACAACCATTTTATGGTATTTTCTGGCGTAAGACCCTTGACTTTCAGTCAATGGAATAAGACCCTGGACTTAACAGTCAAGGGAATTATTCATTTTGATTTTGGTTTCGGATTTCATTTAGAATTTGAAAACTCATTATTAGTTACAAAGTTAAAATATTGTTTTTTTATTTAAATTTAGTTTTATGTTTTTCAGGTACATCATCCATATTTCCTTTATGTATGTATGATTATGATATGTTGATAATTATTTCCATTTGTTACTTTCTTTGAATTGAACTGCGAATCAATTGTTCAAAGTACTTTCTTTACGTTTGTGTTTTTAAACAGCAATCACCAAAGATAAGAATGGATTTTTTGAAGCCCTATTTAAAAACATTGACCTAGTTGCGACTGCCCATTTTGTGTACAATTGGTCTCAGTTGATTTTTAACGTGTGTTGTACATCACATCAAGGTCTTTCAAGTGATAACACTCGTCACGTAGTGTCTATCCTGCGAGACTGGCGTTGCGTTGTCAACATTTTCCCTCTGAAAATCTGCTTCCAGAAATCGTACCCGAGTAAAAATAAAAGTCTCAAAGGTTTGAAAAGAGACGTCTCACAATACAAAGGATTTGAGTCGTCTCTTTTCGAACCTTTGAGACTTTTATTTTTACTCGGGTAAATAGTACATTACCTTCAAAATGTTTTGACTAGTGTAACTAGTGAGCTTTCGGCTCCACTATAACCTTCCCTCAAGCCAAAATAAAAAATTGGAAGCACTTAGGTAGTATATATTATGAATGTGCCAGAACCCTTTCTATCTTCCTAACAGATAGGTGTCGCCATTACCTATCTATTTGTCGCACTAGCAGATAAAATCTTGTAAATGTAATTTTGTTGTTACAGTACAACGTTATTTATTACAACTTCTAACAAAGAAATATTCAGGCGGGCGGTTTTTTAATTAAATATTTCTACTTTAGAGGCGAATATTTGTCCACTTCAGACACTTAGAGTCTAAGTTTTAGACGTTCAGACGGATAAATGTAAGAAATGAAGTCACATTTTGTTCTTTCAAAAATTTTTGTTTACAATAAAATTATTAGGGATTAGGAAAAGCTTTGTGTGGTTGTTATTGCGAGGCGTTTTCAATCCACACACGTCCTCCTATACATACGCAACGTCGTCGTTACTACATGTCATTAGACAATAAGTAAGCAACAAAATTAATAGCTGAAACCCAACCTACACCTTCTTCTTCTTCTTTTTCAGCCTGTTTCTATCCACTGCTGGATGTAGGCCTCTCCAACTTCTTTCCATTTCGTACGATCCATTGCCATTTGCTGCCAGTTTGTACCTGCAATATTCTTAATTCCGTTTGTCCATCTCTCTGGTGGTCTACCTATAGCTCGTCTTTTATATGGTCGCCAGTTCATGATCTTTTTGGTCCAACGTTCGTCTGTCCTTCTTGCAATATGTCCCGCCCAGCTCCATTTCAGAGATGCTATTCTTTCCATGACATCAACGACCCTGGTTTGTTGTCGAATCCATTGATTCGTCATTCTGTCTCTGAGTGTTATTCCAAGCATACTCCGTTCCATGGCTCTTTGTGTCACTCTCAATTTATCTTCGGATGCTTTTGTTAAAGTTAACGTTTCCGCTCCATAAGTGAGCACTGGAAGGACACAAGTGTCGAAAACTTTGCGTTTTAGACTATTATTCATTTTGCTTTTGAAAATTAGTCTGAGTTTTCCGAACGCTGCCCATGCAAGACCAATCCTACGTCTTATTTCTGCAGTTTGGTTGTCCAGACCTAACTTCAGTTTATGTCCTAGATATACATAGCTGTCGACTCGTTCAATGACAGTGTCACCAATTTTGATTTCTCTATCGTCCCCGATGTTGGTCATGACTTTTGTTTTCGATAAGTTCATCTTGAGGCCAACTTTGCTCGCCTCTTCACTTAACTGTTGTAGCATAAGCTGAGCCTGACCTAAACTCGCTGCTATCGGTACAATGTCATCAGCGAAGCGGAGATTGCTCAGGTACTCTCCATTTATCTTTATTCCCATTTTACTCCAGTTTAACTTCCTAAAAATACTCTGCAGAATCGCCGTGAATAATTTCGGTGAAATGGTGTCACCCTGCCTTACACCTCGGCCAATTCTGAATTTTTCCGTGCTCTTATGAAGTTTTATACATGAAGTAGCATTTTTGTACACATATCGAATTGTGTTGGAGTACCTTGAGTCTACTCTACATTCGTCTAATGCGTCCAATATCGACCATGTTTCCACTGAATCGAAAGCTTTTTCGAAGTCTATGAATAGCAAGACTATGTCGATGTTGTATTCACGACACTTCTCAATAAGCGTTCTCATCACCTGCAAATGGTCGTTTGTGCTGAAACCAGATCTGAAAGCAGCTTGTTCAACGTAATAAGAAACGTGGGATCGGAGGATATGCCCGACATAACTGTGGATGAAGTCAAAGCTGCAGTAGCCGAGATGAAAAACAAAAAGTCTCCCGGAGAAGATGGTGTTCCAGTGGAAGCCATTAAACTGGGTGGAGACTCCTTGTTAAAGGCAATCACGGCTTTGTTTAATCAATGTCTCCAATGGGAAGAAGTACCAGAAGCCTGGGAAAATGCGGTAATTACATTGCTGCATAAAAAAGGAGACATAACAAAGCTGGAAAATTACCGACCCATAAGCCTATTGTCAACACTCTACAAGTTGTTTATGAAAATCATTACGAAGAGGAACACTAACAACCTACACCGACCGGTTTTAAGTGTAGATTGCTTACCAATAATGAAACAAATGCTAGGAATAGCATTTCTTGTGTGAAATATACCGATAGAGGCGTAGCCGACCATTTATTCCATTACCAATTATGTTACCTACTCCCGGGAAATGAGTCATTACTTCATTGACACGAACGTTAAAAGTTAGAACTCATTTCTTGTGAGTAATAGTAGGTTACAGTGCATGCTGCGAAAATGATTCATTACATGAGGGACAAGTGTAGAGTTTACATATCTGAGCCGAAGGCGAGGGTTGTAACTACACTTGTCGAAACTAACAGTTACCGAAGGAAGTTGCTCAACAACACACAAGTGAGTTTGCCTCGGAGTTTGCGAGTATCTCAAAATTATTTCCGAATTAAGGAATCATGCCAGCAGCATGCGCCGTATTCTATTTTATTGCTTGCCCATGCGAAAATTGATTCTTACATATCAATTTCTTAACGCAGAAACAAAAACTTCTCTTATACGATTATACCTATCCGTAGACAAAACCAAGAAAACCAAAGAGATGCTAATATGACGACTGGGTCGTTTCGACAGATAGATGTAATATGTGAAGTGGTTTTGATTCGAGAGATATGTGTAAATATATATGTAAATTGGTTGCAGTCCTCTCCCATACGATTCAACTGAACCAAATGTCATTCACATGCTACCTCTATCTGTCGAAACGACGTCCCAGTCGCCATATTAACATCTCTCTGAAGAAAAAAAAAACAAAATGTGGCATTGCTAGCAACAATTGGTGGCATGTTATCGTTGAATTGTTTTTCGTTTTATGATAATGCATTAATGAAGTGAAGTGAATTGTGTCTAACATAAGCAAAGTGTTCAGTGTTTTCGAATATAAGTGAAAAATACGCAACTTAAAGTGTTTGCCATATGTGTTCATTACGAACATTGTAATTATTTCTACAACAAAAATGTCTGACACTTTCAGTTTTGTAATTTTATTTTGCTGAAATAACTTAAATGCTTTTGCTACATTGAACTCATGCCACCGCAAAATTTAGGTCCAAAAACACAAAACATCAATAACCTTTTTTTGTTTTTATATTGAAAGACATAAAATATTTCAGATGATGCATTCTTCTTTATGTGGCTGCACCCCACGAAAACTCGTTTTCCGTAAATGACTGTGAGAGACCATTTTCGCAGGGGACAAATTGATATGTAAGAATCAATTTTCGCATGGGGCAAGCAATAAAATAACTTAAGTAATTGTTTGGAACTATTCGCCTAGTCGGTTGGCCTGTAGAGGCGCCACATTTTTTTATAGTACTTCAATCTCACTGTACTATTTTTTTGTGTAACAACTTCACATTAGTTCATTCCAATGAAATGTCACAGCAGTGAAGTTTGTTAATGAAAAAATAATTCAGTGACAGCAGTCTTTTTATGAAGAAAAGTACTAGATTGTAATAGATTTTACCCTTAGTTTCTAAACTACATTCTCCTATTACTCAGAAACTTGAAGTAAAGTTTCGCCAGCGTGTAAGTAAAGTTAACTTTATGTGTTTGAGTAATGGATTTTACTGATGGATGCTAAGGACGTGTAAAGTAGTGCTTGAAACATGAAAAGTACGGTTTTCAGCATGTAATAGTATTTACATGCTACATGCGTCAAAAATCGTACTTTTCATGTTTCGAGCACTTCTTTCGATGCCCTCAGCATGTAAAATCCATTACATAACTCGGATCAACAAAATTCACACGAAAACTCTACTTTTCATCTTTTTATCCCTAGTCATGTAAAATACTATTACATGACAAGGGATAAAAAGGTGAAAAGTAGAGTTTTCGTGTGAATTTAGGCTGCGCCTCGGATCAACAAATACACGAAAACAAAGTAGTTAGGCAAGTTTTATAGGTTTTACAATAAAGAGTTCCAAGTCACTTATTCAATAATTTTTTAGCCTCTGATGGAGGAAACTGTTTGAAACCCCAACGCGAATGAGACCCAATTCAAATTTTTCTTTTGTTATACTGTCAAAGTTGACAGGTTAGGTCTCCTTCGCATGTGTAACTATAGTAAGTAACTATAGGCATCTAGTGTCAGTTGGGAATATGATACTTCAATTGTCAAAACAGGTTTTAACCGATTTTAGCTGATAGAAATATCGAATTCCAGATGACACTATATGCTACTGTGTGTTGGCCTTAAGCCTCGTAAGTAAATCTCGCGACCAGAAATTTCGAATGAGCGTAGTATCATTTGAGCGTAATAGATAGTGTTTACGTCAAATTTTATTCAATTAAGTTACTACTAGACTGTTGGTAATCTAAATGCTCCTAAGACATTCAATTATTGTTTTCTTAAATCAAAACCTTTTTATATCGCCAACTATCACTTAACCTTAACACAATTCGACAAGCACGACACATATACAAGCAAAGTACATTGCTTTTTTCACCAGATAGCCGGCAATTCGATGTTAAGTGAATTGAAATCAGAAAAATGGATTCGTCTCGCTTTAAATTTTTAAGACATACACTCACGGAATTTTGAAAACCGACACATTTTCTGTTTCGTGGTTTACTGGTTTTTTGTGAATTTTGCATGTATTTTTATATGGAGAAATCAGAAACTCAAGTAAAACACAGAAACAGAAAATGTGTTGCTTTTCAAAATTCCGTGTGTGTAAGACCAACTTATAAACGTGGTATAGTGTACGAATTTTTTCCGTTCCTTTGCATCGTTCACTAAAAACCAATACATTCACTTTAGATATTTTAAGCAAAAAAAAAAGAATCGTCACCAGTCCGACAGCACCACATTTTTTTTCGCTGTGGTTATAAATACAGTTTTGTTTTATTTAAATTGTGTGTGATACACACTCATGTGCTAATACACAATTTCTGTTCGGTCTCTGTTAAACTGAAGTGAAACGCACACATAAAATACGTAAAGAAGAAGTAAAAAATAAACACACAGAGCAGATAAAATACACACAGCGTATGTTGGTGAGCATGGTGTGTGCTTGATACTGTTCAAATGAAATGTATAATACAGTTGTGGATGAATCTCTAAAGTGATAGGCAAGAAGTAATCAATGGAAAATTTTGGATTTCAAATCTAGATTTTTAGGATTTTACCGACAGGTTTTGTAAAAAAAAGTTTTCTTAATTGTATCGGTCATTGTAATGCTTTAAAATTTTGCATTAAAAAACTTGTAAAATTTCTTGAAACGGTTTGACATTAAAATAGATTTGGTAACACCGATTCGGGATGATAACTTTCGCTATTTCGATTAAAAATTACGTCATTTTTTTCAACACAAAAAAAAGATCCGTTTCACTGTGCACAATAACTTTTATCCTGACTGCTAAGTTACCGCAGGTGAATTTTTATATGCAGAAATTTGACAAATATATTTTGTGAGTGAGTGTAATAGAACCAAATTCCGAAAATGGTAGAATAATCGGGCAGTGTTTTGATTTTGTTCTATCACAAAAATTATTAGAATTTTCGAAATCTCATTTGACAATTTGAGAAAAATCGCATATCCCATTGAAACTGTTGAAATAAAATACTTAGTGGCACTCTTTGAATGAAAATTAATTGAAATAAATTGATTTTGTCAATGCTGTTTTCGGATTATCAAAATAGACGCTGTGACACGCTAAGACGTTTATTTTTAGAATTGCGTGAGTGTGAAATAAACTAACGGAATGGCGTGTGATTTTTTTACAACATAAAAAACCAAATATTTTAAACGAATTCAACAAAAATCTCTCTGTGCGTCTTCGGAAATCTGTAATCACTATTTTGTTTTTGATAATAAAAAGTCTGCGATATAAATAATACACACAAAATCACGACAGTTTTGTTGGGTAAATGTTAAGCCATTTTATCAAGCTTTATTATTTGGATTTTCTTGTTAAAAATGATTCATTGGATTAACAAAATTCATAAGTAGAATAACGCTGTTTCGGTAAATTCGGTTCAATGAAATAGTTTTTCTTCAAACTGCTGATATGACGTCAACTATTTGCAATTAAAAAAAAATATATCTCATGACTCGTTACGAGTTATTTGCTCTCTTTTTGCTGAATTGTTGTTAAATTATCGTTTTTACTACGATTAATTTTTAAGACGTTCACGTTTATTGACTGATTAATAAGATAATTCTTTTCACTCTTTGAAATGAAACTGGAATCCTTTTTTTTAAATTAGAAGATACGACACAGTCGTTTTAAATTTTAGACGATATTATTGACCATGTCCCACCACCTTTTAATTTATTTTGTGCAAAAAATTTCAGCGATCAAAACTGATTGCACTAAAATTTCAACATTTTGGAACAATTTTCATACTGATGGTATTTTCCATTTTCTAGTCGGCTTGAAACGATTTTTTTTGAGTTGTTTGACTGCTGTGAAGAGCTAATTTTGGGTCTAGTCCAGGTACTTGTGTAACTCCGTGCGCCTAAAGTTCTTTAAGATTTTTCTTTGTTCCGGAAAATCGTTTTTCCGGCTGGAAAAGCCATTCATATGAAAACCTTCATTACCCTTACCTATATTTTATGGAAGAACTTTTTTTTAGACACTAGACACTCGACATTTCTCACGTTTTTGGCAATTTTTTCGCCTAACATTTGAACTTTTAACAAGTTTGAAGTCACCAGAGGTCAGTTCCTAAAAATAAGTCACGTCTTCATGGTCCACCGTCTTCCCTACCCTAGAACTACAGAACTGCAGGGAATTCTGAAGATTTTTTTGGTTCCTTTCTGAAGTCTGTCGATGGTTAAGGTAACAACAGGCCAGTTCATAAAAAAAAAACAGGAAGGAACCAGAAAAACCGAAAGAATTCCATGTAATTCTATAGTTCTAGGGTAGGGAAGACAGTGGACCATGAAGACGTGACTTATTTTTAGGAACTGACCTCTGGTGTCTTCAAACTTGTTAAAAGTTCAAATGTTAGCCGAAAAAATTGCCAAAAGCGTGAGAAATGTCGAGTGTCTAGAACAAAGAAGAGCTAGAAACGTAAGGATTCCACATTATTTTTGATGGGTTACTCCATAAACAGTCGCAAAAATTATTTCATCCTGGAACGGGACCAATAAAATTGTTATGTCACACGAAAATGCTTTCGTAAAGTATATAAATATTTTCATAGGGAAAACCATCAATAACATCCCAAATATGGAACTTCCCATAATCCTTGAACCGAAATCAAGGAGAGGGGAATTAGTGACGAGTTGTATGTATAAGAAACACTGGAACTAGTATCCCAAATTGTAGCTACCTATCTTTTATTGATCTAGAAAAAACTTGAAAAATCCTTATATGGACTGGACATACATGACTTTCTCAGGTCACATCTCAGGCTCCCGAACATGGATCATATCATGCCCAGCCGGCTGAAATCAGAAGTACTTGAATGTAGCTTTCGAATGACACCACTTTTATGAAAAATAAATTCGAAATGGCCAGGGAAAATGGCTTCAAAGTTGATGAATTTTCCGGGACACTTTTTAGGTGAACCCTAATAACGACTCCATTCCAATTCCTCTAAAAAAAAGTTCTTCCATGAAATATCGGTAATGAGCCATACTTTCCAGAACAGAAGAAATTTTTCAAAAAAACATTGTATTTTCGGAGATATTCGACTTTGAAGGTTTTCATATGAATGGCTTTTCTGGCCGGAAAAACGATTTTCCATTTTCCGGAAAAAAAAATTGTTACACAACTTTTCGTGGCAGACAATATGGAACAAAGAAAAATCTTAAAGAACTTAAGGCGCACGGAGCCCTTTTTTACGACACAAGGACCTGGACTAGTCATTTCACACAAAAAATTATGAAGAAAAATAAATAAATAAATAATTCACTCGTTACATTTCATTTAATTAATGCTAAAAGAACGAAAATATTGATCTTAATTTCCGAGTAAGCTTAAGAGATTTATTTGAAAATTGCAAGAGGAGGTCATAAGTTTATCAATCACAATATTGATTGATTGCTATAATTAAAAAAAGAAGAAGAAAATTCTACTTAATTACAACATTATATATATTCAAAGACGTAAATATCAAGTAAATCCAAATCAACAAAATATTGAACTAATTTAATAATGTAGATGCAGTACTCAGCGTTTGAAATCAATAACCGAACTAAATTCAAAATATTCAAAAATTCATAATGAAATGTCAAGTCGAAAAAACACAACCGGTTCCAATAAATGGAAAAATTGACAAAACATTGGACCAGGGATTCGATGAGAATGCATCCAGCACAAGCAGCAGTTTTAATACATTGGATTTAGCCAACAATTTTGACAGTTTCAATGACAGTGCAATATCTGATCCCGATCAAACGGAGAAAAAAGTGACCGTTCGAAATCGATTGATATCACTGGAAAGTGGTTTCGAGAGTTTTGGTAAATCAAAAGTGTCCGGCTCTGATTTAAGTGAAATAATTAACAACAATAATGAGTCGGATGATATCATAAGTGCATTAAAAAGTGAGGAGAATCGTCAATATTGTGATATTGGTAAAAGTGATAAAACAAAAGATAAAGTAAAGAAAAATCGGACCACAACCGTTAATAGTGTGCAGGATAGCTATTTAGATCCGAAATTAATAAATAAATCGGATGGACTACAAGATGTGTTGTGCTACATTGACGACAATGGTAGTCCCCAGATCAGAGAAAAATATAAGAAGAAAAAGAAGACAAATAAGCAACCGAAGAAAAGATTAACGTACGGTACAGAAGAATGCATTGACGCGTTCGCAATAGAAGAAAAAACTCCGTCGTGCGTCAGCTTTTCGAAAATATGCAGACGACTGAAAAATTCATTTTGTAAGTTTTAGTAAAGTACAAAAACAGAATTCGAAACTTGCTCTAAGACTCTTACTTCTGACCTGTTTGCTGGCTATTCTTCGTCCGGTTTATTTCTAATGTTAGTTGTTCCGATTTTATTCGTTGTCAACGTTTCCACTGATTTTATATAGATTTTACGCAATTTCGCGAGTCGTACCCTGAACGAAGTGAGTTGGGGGATGGAAGTTGCTGGTGGAAAAAGTGCGGGATCACGGGAGTGACACTCCCGGGAAGCCCGTACTGTTGTCGACAGTTTGATGTTAAACTTACGTTTTTTTTTTCACCAGTGATGGAAGTGCTATTCCAGTAAACAAATCTTAGCAAAACCCCCTGAACTGTTTCTGAGAACCAGCACCAGCGACAGTGAGGACTTAAGACTTACGTTAGAATTGGTAGAGGGACAAATTCTAAGATTTACAGTGTAAAAATTATTGACTCATTTAACGTCAATTGTCATGTTAAAAAAGATTGAATTATTGGATTAGATTAGAATTTATAGACAAAATGAGGTAAACGTTTGTGTTTTTGCAGCAAAAAAAGAAATGCACCTAAGCGGTAAACAGTCCTTTCGACGTGTTGTAATTACGAGCACCCATAAAACATCTCAACAAAAATCTTGTTCAAATCAGATGTCGTTTTATGGTGTTTTTCTGGTCCTGGTGCTCACAGCACTTTGACTTCAATCACTTTATTGATAAATTGATAAAATTAGCATTATAGAATACAATGTTCTTGTACATGAGTCTAGGTGTCAAACTCCGACTAATATCGTTTATAATTAAGTTATTTGACACAAAAATTCTTAATGAGGCTCGTAAGTGGCCTTTTCAACCTATGTTGACTCTGTTACAGTTCAATTTGAAACTTAATTGACGCCACTTAAATTGATAGTAACAAGTGCTAAGCTGCATAAAATACCGCGCTCACGATATGCTCATAACAGAGTGCATTGAAGTTCTATTTCATTTGTTCATCTACTGACTCGCCCAAAATTCAAGTTCTGCAGCACACTTACGGCGTGAATACCGTAGCTGTGTTTCTGATTTTGTTTTCATTGTAAATTTACACGTGATTTCGCGTCCAAAGCTACTAAGACAGGTACAAAGGTATTTTCTAGCACCAGATGTCGATTGTCAACCTGAGGTTAGACAAGATATCCTATGCGAGAAAATACAGGCGTACTAATGGATTTTATTTGCATAATTTATATGAAAACAAAGTCTGTCGTCTGCACTCAAAGTTGGGTAAAACGAAATCTACTTTGGAATTTTTTACCCCGTTTGGCATTGGCTACGTTCGAAATTTGATAATTTTCGGTCAGTACCATCCAACAAGCTGGGTCCTCCAAAGCACTTTAGGGTTTTCAATAGTATTTTACATAACTAGTGATCCATGAAACGTAGAGGTCAATAAACACACGAAATCGAGACCTTTCATCTTTTTATCCCGTTATGTAATTGATTTTACATACTGAGGATGTCGAAAGAAGTGCATGAAACATGAAAAGTACGGTTCCAAGTAAAAATATATGGGGACATTTAAACGTTACACTTGTAAGTGAAATGAGATGTATCTACAATTTAAAGTTTATGAAAGCCGATTCAACGAATCGTGAGCTAGATTCCTTGGGGTGTGAGCGCACATATCGGATAGAGTGAAGGTGATGTTGTTGCTTACATCTCGAGTAAACCTTGACCGAATTTTGAATTTTGTTTTTTTTTTTCGAAAAATTATGACGATTGTAAAGCGGCAGTACTATTTATTCCATTAACAAAATAACCACGGGCTTCATTTTAGTAGTAACTCGGTAAAAATGAAACTGACAAAGGTGTAAAGGTGAGAATTATAACGGTGAAAATAGCAAATTTTTGAAACTGAAAGAGCTGACAACCGAGCTGTTGTGAAGTTCTATAAACGTATTTCACCATTTATTCCACCATTTTTCTATAAAGTTGTGAGAAGATTTCTTAGTTGGTCTGAAATGGATCTTTAACTTAAAAATGAGTATAACAGCTTACTTATGACTTGACTTAACGATTGTTACAATCTGTAATCCAATTTTTATTTGAATTATTATGATGAAGGAAGATTCGTTCTCCATTTCCTTATTGGACTGATAAAAATTCGAAGCCATAGAAACTATTAAAAAGTCGTATGCTCGATAATAAAATTCGAAGCAGTAATAAATTAAGTTCAACTACGCACACTAATTTACTGTCTGACGAAACGTCCGAAAAATCGTTTGCTATGTATAAAATGACAATGACGCGGCTACAGCTATTTTGGAAACAATTCAATTTTTTTTAAAATTCAGTGCGCACTTTTTCTAAAATAAATAATTTTTTTAGCACTTATCAACTAAAATACTAAAATCTTATTTAAAATAGTAATTGGTAGGGCTATGTTAACTCAGTTCACGAGAAATTGTTTATTTGCATGGTGCTATGAGTTTTGTTTGCTTGTTTTTAATTTTTTGCTTTTAAAATCAAACAAACGAATCTCTTATTAGCATGTTATTTTTGCACACTTGCCAAATAAATAATAAGTCCTGAACGGTTGATCTTCATTCAATTATCAACTTCATTTTTTCCATTTCACAATTTGAGTATAATAAAAATCTCATGTGCTAAGCGAGCAATATTCTGATGTATTTGAATACTAAAAAATGTTCTTCTAAAGCACGAACACAAATCAAAATGAAAACAGGCAATTTAATGCCTTATCTCGACTTGATTAAATGAAATATGGTTCATTACGTAATAGTCACAGTTATTATTACAGAGTCCGTTGAAAACTGCTTGGAACCAGATAGGTTTGTTCCAAATAACTGTAAACGCGAACTTTGACAACCCGAACCACGACGATTTCATCCACAGATGACATAACCTTTTTTTTGCAAAAACATATTCTCAACTGTACTGGTCTAACAGATGTTGTCGAAAACCTCAAACAAAATTAGTTCGATGAACAAGAGATTTTCATCAAGTTATATTGGTATGTCAGTGAAAGACAATGACATTTATTATCACTGAAAATAAAATCTACTAATTTTACCGTTGATTTGGAATCAACGGTCAAATTGGTACCTTGTACCAATTAATTTGTGCAGCATACAAACGATTGGTACGACTCACCAAATAAATTGGTACATTGTACCATTTTGGAATATTCATTCCTAATCAACGGTAAAATTGGTACGAAAAACGTTTTCAGTGTAGTTAGACAACCGAATGTGCATTTTTAGTTATTTATCTACCAAGGTAGGTAGGAAGGTATTTTTTCGCACTAGATGTCGATTGTCGACCCGAGGCGAAGCCGAGGTCGACAAGACGTCGTGTGCGAAAAAATACCGGCATACCTACCGTGATAGATACAACGTTTTTCGCAATTTCGGGCCATAATCACCTTTCCAATGCAAAACATCGCCTACATTTTGTTCCAAAATTCTTGTGTATACAGAAATTCATTTGAACGATCAAGAAGGCTGCATTATAATACACATTGCAATGTGATGTAAAGAGACGCGTTGAATGAAATCGAGTAGTCAATGCTTAGTATATACGCTTCAACAATACGTCGCTGCTTTGTGTTCAAAAACCTTTTGGTGTCGGGGGTTCGATTTCTGGTCAATGCAAGATTTATTCCTTCGTTGAAGGTAATAGGTTCTTCGTGATATCGCACTGCGTGTCCAGAAATACAGTGAAATAAATACCTTCAAAACGACATTAAATGGATGCATGGAAAGGTGATGATTATGGACCGGAATTGCGAAAAAGTATATATAATATTTCGAATAATTATCAATAATATCAATCGAAAGAAATTATCGATAATCGATTAATCATATCGTTATCGATAATTTGATAATTATCGAAATATCGAAATTCGATAATTATCAAATTATCGATATTTTGATATTTATCTGAAATTTCATGATAATATACCGATATATCGCAATATATCGATAAATATCCGATTTTCGGACCGAAAATATCAATAATTATATTATTTTTTTTTTTCTTGATTAAAATCGGATTTGCTCAGTTAAAATACTTTTATTCTGCCAAATCAATTTCGGTACCAAATAGATACCATCTTCAGTGGCTAAAAACATAAACATAATGAGAACACAGAATATCATTATACAGCGCAAAGGTTTCTTTTTTACCTCAATTCTTTTAAAGCACAAAAATAAGCACTTGTGTGCATCGTCAATTAAATTCAATACTAAATCGATTTAGATCAAAATCAAAACGTAAAGAGAGAGGATAAAACAAAAATGAATTTCTACTAGATGAAAGCATTAAGTACAGAAAGTAACATCAAATCACGTTATTATAGGCAGTAGATAACATTATACAATCGGTGTGTTTATTCAGACAATTCGGTGTCTTCTTCACCGCAATCATCTCTAAAATGTCTCTTTTCTTCTGCTGACTTTCACGAACAACAATTTTAACTTTATCCCACAACGGTGTATGATTGTTCGTAATAGCGTGATCACATAAGGCACTGTGGTTACTGTTCTTAATGCTTATGTTGTACTTATGTTGATAGATTCTGTCCTTCCAAAGCTGTAATGTCTGGTCAACGTATTTGTACCCGCACGAACAGGGAATACAGTACACCAAATGTGAACAATGTAACTTTGGCGTCGGATCTTTGAGTCTACTAAAAATAGACTTCTTCAACGTGTTGTCGCCTTTTCCAACCAGCATGACGTCATCCTTGCATATGGCTTTCAGTTTCTCAAACAGGCCTTTAACATAGGGTACGGCAGCTATCGGGAGTTTCTCTTTGATCGGTTTCACATCTCCATTCTTTGTAAACTTTTCGTGTGCTTTTTTGATCATACATTCAACCAAACCATTCGGGTACATATTCTTGGCTAAAGTTTCTCTCAGCAATTCAAAGTTTTTGTTGTGGAACTCGGGTTCAGACAATAGAAGAATCTTCTCTGCTAGCAGTGTGACTGTGTTGCGTTTGTAGACAGTTGGCAAATGAGATTTAAAATTCAAATAACGTCCGGACCAAGTGTCTTTGTGATATTATATTTTGTTGATAATTATCGATAATCATTATCATTATCGCCCATGCCTAATTTTAAGGTCCCAAAGGAGTGCATCATTACGGAAATGCACACATGATTAGATGCGTCCTGTCCTGTGCTGAAATCTGAAAAGAGAACCCACCGCTAGTAATTATAAATTTAAAAAAAAATCTAGTGGTAAGCTATGCCAACTTCGTCAAAGTATTTACTCAGTTTTTACCTGAGTTTTTCTTATATAGAACAACTACAATCTAAAACATTTCATTGTGGGCAAAGGAAACCCGTCTATTTCATGTTGATCTTGACTCATTTGAAAGTATCCCACCTGAATATTTAATAGGAAAATGAATGAATGAATGAATCAGAAAATTTACTGAATATTAAAAGATACACAGATAAAAATATGGACCTAGATCTAAATCTTTTTGGGATTAACAGTACGCGACTGAATCTTTTCTAGAATTTAAGTTTAATCAACTTAGGGATTGCTTTAACTTATCTCCAAATAAGTAATTCCTAAATAAACTACTTTTTAATCTCTTAGGCCCTGACGTGTGACGCTTGTTTACTATGAAAATGAAAATTTCATTTTAATCCGATCAAAATGTTATTTGTAAAACAAGGCATCAGAACAGTCGGAGCGTTTGCTGCGACTTGCCCCGTACGACCCGTAATCCTATTTCGTCCGTAACCATAATACGTCCGTAGCCGTAATACGCCCGGAACCCTAATACGTCTACAACCCTCTAATGCGTCTGTTACCAAAATGCAAGTCAAGTTGGGCATGATCAAATTTACTGAAAGTGTTCATTTTTAAAATTGCGCATAGCGCAATTACGAAAGCCCGTACGAAGTACCTCTCAAATAAAACCAACAATTTACGACATTATTTTAGAAACCCAAAATTTTTTGCCAACGTTCCATTGGGTATTCAATTACCTCTCAAATAAAACAAAAATTAGCAAAATCGGATGAGATTTACTCGATTTATGTGCAAAAACCACTTAGGGCCGAGTAACCTTTGAGCCCTCCCAACAAGCCCACGTTGCATCTTACAAAAAAAAAATGTTCTACTCGTCAATACCTTTCATTTGATAATCACAAGCAGCTATTGCGTGCGTATTTCGGTAGATATCGTCGAAAGACTGAAAAACACCTATAGGGCCCTAGCTCTGGAGGGGCCGACCCTACCATGCCCATTTTCGAACTTGACCTTACTTTTGTCGATACCAATAATAATTGCTGGCAATATTGGAAATTTTGCTGATGCTTGGCTCTATGTCTCTATGGATGAAATTTGACAGTAATTTGACCTTGACCTTGGTACCAGAATGGCCTTCGAACAAACCTATAGCAGGTCAGAATTCTATAGGTTTCTTCCATCGTACTGTAAAAACAAATTTTGATAGGCCGAAAACAACAGACCGTCATCCACAGAAGCAAGCATAACCGGAACTTAAACTAATTTGTTCGTTAAAACTTCAAAGTAAGGTTGTGTTGGCTTCTCTGTGGATCATAATGTTGGAATACAATACTAATGCGATGGCAACTCTGATCAATGGGATTGTACGTTTCCATCATTGTGAACGTCATGCAATTTGTACTCTGTCTCTTTTGTATTAGATCTTGAAACGAACACGTCGTTCGCAATAAACTTCATATTATTCTGATCAAAGGGCGGCTTTTATTATTCGAATCTAAAGTAAAGCATCAAGTTTGGCCGGAACATTTTGTTCTTTCCAATACATAAAACTAACGGTATGCTCCATAGATCGTGTGCCTTAAAAAAAGCATTTATCACAAAGAAAAATTCTCAATTAAATTGTTCAACTTTCGAAAGATTAGAAACTTTTGGAGGTTTTTCGAAGATTTCGTTTTAATCTTTTGGTTTGCGTCTATTCTGAATATTCTAAAGATTATAAATTCGGATTAAGTTTAAGGTTTTAAAATTCAATTTGGCTTTTTATGAATTGATTTTCGACTTACATTACAGGAACGAAAATTCAAATTTCAACATAAATTTGCTTCAGCTGATTTTCAGCTTATTTACTCATAAATGAGTATTTATACGGATTTAAGAGTATGCGCATGGTTGTGGTAGAACAGTTTAAACATGCACAGCCAGTTTTGTTTGCATGTGTGAATCAGCTTAAAAACAGCTGAAGCTAACTGAAACTGAAAAGCTGAAATTTGATTGCCTTTGATTGGAAAATGCGGCTCTAGACCTACCGATTATATAAATTCTTTGGAGTCACGTTTCTCCGAAATGACGTTGCAAATACACGGTTTGCTACATGTAAATTGATTGAATTTCATCCGATTTTGCTACACTATTTTAAAAATACATTTTTTTAAAGTATACTTAAGCACTTATGTACAATTTCTAATATGAATAATTTTACGTTGCGCGCTAGGTTACGCACACCCTATGGTCACTCAATGTTATGGGTTCGTAAGGGGCTAACGTCGCAGCGTCTGCTACGTTTTCCACTCGATTTTTGTGTGTGTACTTTGTGTACGCAGCACAGAAATATATCTTTTTTTTCGAACGCATTTAATGAAACATATTTCGTTGAATGTCAAATAACACGCTCGAAACTCGATAAATGATATTTTACTCCCAGATGGTGTATAATTAAATAGTTCTCTTGTTCATGAGAGAGAGAGAGAGAGAGAGAGAGAAAGAGCGTAAAAGTAATACGTTAGTTCCTTGTACAATCTGTTTCCACCGGTAATGCGAGTGGTTCAATGTAACCGAATATGCTTATCAAATATTTAAAAGAACACACAATTATTATTAAAGGAATACACATCAATATAAGACAATAAACTTGACTGGTACATCGTATACGGTTAATTCGTTACATATTTCACAGCTCGATTCGAAGTAAATCAATTCATCAAGTGTTATTTTACGAAGTGACTAATCATCCACGCGTGCGATGAATCCTCTGTCGACTATTGGCCCGACCAAATTCATACTGACATTTTATTATACTCCAATGACTATAAGATAATTACGGCTGTAAATGCTGTTTTTTAAGTACTGTTAGTACTGTTTTTTAAATGTTTATGTTGAATAGATCATTCCTAATGTCGTTTGAGATGTCAAATAAGCACACATTCACATTCACAAATTCCACAATATTAAAAATTGTATATGAAACTGTCATTGTTTGAGGTTAGCTTTGTGAAATTGACAATTTATTTGACACTATTTGAGAGAAGAAACCGCTAGTTTACACTGATCTATAGCACATTCTTCCTTCATTTTTGAGTTATAAATAATCGTATAGTCTGTAGGATTGTGAATTAGTTTATAGAAGGCACGCGTGAGCGAAAAGCGGAAACTACTCGCGGTCGAAAATTATTTAGGAGATTAATAGCATGCGCGGGCGAGTAGCATCGCCCATTATTATAACTCATAGCGCACTATAGCGTGAATGAGTATTTGTTATATAAAATTACATTTTATTCTACCCAAATGTAACGAAAAGTAGAAGTAGAATGTCAAAAACAAGAGAAAATTGGAATTTTTTTGTTGGAAATTCAATTGAAATGGAAAAGTCAAATAATTACTTCGTGTGCCACAATTCGAAATAAAACGACACGCTACAATATGTATACCGAAAATCAATTTGTGTCGGTTTGATAAAATTTTTGATGTCATTTTTTACAGTTTTCCTCTGTAAATTCGATGAGTGAATTGAAGATATTTCATGGATATCAGTAAAATATTTTTCAAAGATTTTAGTCGACGTCAGTGCCTCTGTTTTTAATACGAAAAGTGAATTATCTTGCTTTATCTTTGATTTTGTTTCTAGATAAAGATGGCTCGAAAGTAACAACCGTAGTCGCAACTCCAGGACGAGGATCAGATAGAGTTCAGGAAGTATCTTATACGGATACTAGGGTCATTGGAAATGGAAGTTTTGGTGTGGTCTTCCAGGCAAAACTATGTGACACTGGCGAATTGGTGGCAATTAAAAAAGTTTTACAAGATAGACGGTTTAAGGTAGGTCGTACTTACAAATATATTTAAAAAAATGGATTGTTTGGCTGAATATGAACTGGACCTAACTAACTTTTTATAAACGGCGATCATTGATTAAAACAACGTTCTTTTGGTATTTGGTTATTTGGTATCAAACATTACTTAAATAAAAAAAAACACATTTGGCGATACGTTTCTCTCTTATAAAAGGTTAATTGCGATGTATCGATTTAAAAAAAGCAGAAGTCTCTCGTTGTCACTTAGAGATTTTAGGGTGCTCAGAAATAGTTCCATGAGATTTGAACCAGTTGAATGCGGTGAATGCAAAGGCTTTGACTCTAAAACAAGATTTTAAAGATTCTGTTAGATTATGGAGTTTGTTCATGTCATGTTCGTTGACTAGTGGATCGCCACCTGTTTCGAGTGGTCTCAGTTTTTACACGTTTTTTTTGTTGAAAAATTCAACTTTAATTTAATTTCAAGGCTTTGTGAGTTTGTACATATTATAACCGACGTCAATCCCATGGATTTAGTTCCTTTTTATTCATTCTTATTCATTTTAAGTAATAGAACGCATTCATTTTAATGCAACATGTCATTAGTTGGGCCAACTGAAGTGATCTATATGTCCAAGGTATTTATGGTCTGTGATATTGTAGTGTTTGCAACAGAAACAAACGTAATTTCAAAACCTACCGAATGCGGTTTTGCACTCACGTGTTGCCGAACTCGCTTCGCTCGTATCGGTAAACTCACACTTAGTGCGCAAAACCTTCCCATTAGCAAAATAGCCCTTTACGCACACGGTATGTATTGTCAGACTTGGTCAGCTGTCTGTTGTGACAATTACACATCAACGATGAAAAATTAGCGATGAGCATAGGCAAGTGACAGAAAAATGGTGTCGGGGAGTCTTTCATACGAAGGAAAAAAGTTAACATTTTGGAATAAATTTTATACAATCAGCAAACGCAAATTAAATGCTAAAAATATGTTTTAGTCCTATCATCAACCTCATATCTCCTCTTGCCAGATTACCCGACCCCAGCCATATCGCAGCTGAGGATGTACAGAAGGGAAAGAGAGTAGACAATTATGAGTGTTATTTGTCGTCAATGAAACGCTGAGTTTATAAATTGATTCTAATCGATTTTCTTTATACAGATACCACCTATGCACACTAATTCAAGATAAATTTGATCATAGAATAATTTCAATATTTTTTTTCTTCTTTCAGAATCGAGAACTACAAATAATGAGACGGCTGGAGCATTGTAATATTGTCAGTCTAAAATATTTCTTCTATTCGAGCGGGGAAAAGGTAAACAAAAAATCGTTAAGAAATTTCTGATCAAAATTTGCAAAATTTGAATTTTCTGACCTAAAAAATTATTTTTATTGCAAAGTATAGTCAGAAGCAGTGAAATCTCAGCGTGAATATGATTCAGCTGATCCACACATACAATCAAAACTTCAACCGTATAAACAGTTTTGATTGTATGTGTGGATCAGCTGAAAAACAGCTGAAGCCACTAACTGTACAATGAAATCTTGATTATATTTTCTGTTATATTTTTACTTCTTATTCCGTGTTGGGGTTGTACGCACCAGAATGCTGACTTTCCATTTGATTTGGGCATGTTTTCAGATACAATACAAACACAGGTAGTGGTTTCTTGCAACCACACATTTTTATGTAACAATATTATGTAATTGATTAAACATGGGTTTCGCACATCTTTAATTCTAAAAAAGTTTTAAAAGTCATTGGATAGACATTTAAAATGATTTTTTTTACCCAAACGAGTAGATAACGTACCAGACGCTGTATACCTATTGAGTACGTAACCTTAATGCGTCTACAATCCTAATGCGTCCAACCCTATTGCGCCCGTAACCCCAGCGAATTACAAAATCCCTTTCTAACTTATTAAATTCACGTATTGCTTTCTTAGCTCGCTACTGTTATGAAAAAATCAATCCTTCATTTCATTATACAATTGTTCAATTGGATGTAATTATCATATCTAAGAAGTGCTTTCCATTTTATTTTCAATATTCGGCGTCTGTTCAATAGAGCGGCAATTATCGAATAGAATTGTACCATATCCATAAAGTACGTCCGCTCAATTCTCAAAATGTTTTTTTCTCCAAACCTATAACATGGGGAGTCAAACTGTTCCAAACACCCTCAATCGCCTTTCGTGGTGAAAGTTATTTAAGAGCAATCGAGAAACCTCAAGAATTAAAGCAATACATTCCAAGATTGTCTGTTCTGAACAATTTCAAGAACAATCTAAAAGTAACTTCTAAAGATAAATTCACAAACATTTGTTATAATTTAACAAAATTTGCTGTTCACCAATGTTATCTCGAGTGAGACCGCATCAATCGAACAGGTCTATAAAAATTGATTATGCAATTTGTTTTTTCTTGATGATAACGAGACGATTAAAAGTCCAATATCAAATAGTCTCAAAAATGCGATAAAACTCGAACTCTATTAAAGTATTAAATTTTTGGTAGTTGCGGGAAATTGTTAATACTCCTTGAAAATGCACAATAAACATTTCACATAAAACGACAGCAATTCAGAAACTTGCCACTTCGTAATATATCCCTTAAAGAATTCTAGTTACATTCTTCATGCAATGTTATCACGGTTCACTTATTGAAACGAATTTAAATGAGTACCGTCGATCATCAAAGATTTAATTATTTTATACTATCGATGAGGGTCCGATGTGCCGTTCCAGAGAACTCGTGGATCGTCCTCACAGGCATGCAGTTACGTACAAGCCTGAGCCCAACATTTAATGATATAATGATGATGTAAAAATGATTGGCCCATACAGTTAGAGGCAGTGAAATTTCAACATGAATTTGTTTCAGTCGTTTTTCAGCTGAACCGTACTAACAATCAAAACTGTTTATACGTCTTTTTCCCACTACCACGCGCGTGCTTATACTGTATGTGTGGATCAGATCAAAAACATCTGAAACAAATTATTGCTGAAATTTCACTGCCTCTGACTGTAGCAATAGCACCTGAAAGTGAAAATGTCATTATTTTAAAAGATTTGTAAAACGTTTAAGATCACCTCTCGGTCGGGCTATAACCTCTTCACTTTTCAAAATAGAAATCTGCTAGCACGGGTTGTTTTCTTGTATCTATAAATACTTACAAAACATAACTTCTAATCGTTCGATCGTATTGTTTGTAATTTACAGAAAGACGAGGTTTATTTAAATTTAATGCTCGAGTTCATACCAGAAACAGTTTACAAAGTGGCACGTCAATACGCTAAAAGTAAACAAACGATACCAATCAATTTCATCAGGGTAGGTGTTTTTAGTACCTTTGGATGTAACAAATTTATCGAAATTCAGTATCGATAAAATAGTGAAAGAAAAACGGAAATTGAGAACTTCGTTTGATCCTGATGTGACTATAATGTTTTCTCTCTTATTTTCTGCCTGCAGCTCTACATGTATCAGTTGTTTAGTAGTTTAGCCTACATTCATCAATTGGGTATATGCCATCGTGATATTAAACCACAGAATTTGCTTTTGGATCCGGAAACAGCCGTGCTGAAATTATGCGATTTTGGTAGTGCTAAGCAATTGCATCCTGGTGAACCAAATGTTTCCTATATTTGCTCTAGGTATTATCGAGCACCTGAATTGATTTTTGGTGCCATCAATTATACGACGAAAATTGGTAATGTTATCAAAGCACGTAATAACCGGCATATACCGATGGTAACTTACATTATTTATTCCATTTTCTATAGATGTTTGGAGTGCCGGTTGTGTTCTGGCTGAACTATTACTCGGCCAACCAATATTTCCTGGTGATTCTGGCGTAGATCAGCTTGTTGAAATAATTAAAGTGTTGGGTACACCCACACGTGAACAAATCAAAGAAATGAATCCTAACTACACTGAATTTAAGTTTCCACAAATCAAAAGCCACCCGTGGCAAAAGGTACGTGACCGCCTTATCATTTTTAATATTTCTTTTTTTATTATATTACATTTCTAAAACATTATTCGCATCATTCGATCGTTTTCCTGATTGTGCGTCAATATATTATTGTTGGTCAATTCGTTCAGCTACTCAACAAAATAGGGTGCTCACATTATCATAACCGATTCGCATAGTTTCGTAATTGTTTCTCAACTTTTTTCGTCTTATTATGGTGGGTTGGTTTGAAATTCAAGATCCATGACATATTGCTACACTTACTTAGTCGAAAACCACTTGTTATGGCCTTTTTTGTTTGACCACTAAGGAGCAAGGCTGTAAACTTTGGGGAGGTTACACAGATCGCAATGTTATCAGATACACCGTCAATACACAAAAATAAATTGACCAAAAATGAATGGTACAATATGAAACGTTTTTATACAAAGTGTTAAATGACAAAAATCAATTCGAATTAAAACTATACAAAAATGGTCTTCCTAACCCTAAAAAATACCAGTTCCACAACATTTTTCGTCTTGGATAGTGTTTCAATATGGAAAAGTTAAGATGGCCTCACAGTCATCCATTATTATTCCGTTTTGCCTCCGTGTGCGTTACAGTTGCAGGCCTCCCACACCTCCTTAAATTCCTAAAATTTCAAAAATCCTCCTAAAACCTCCTAAATCTCCGAAAACTCCTAAAATGAGACTTCGAAAATTTCAATAAACTTCCATAAATCAGGATCAAGATCTATCCAATCAATGGACGAGTGAAATAACTGAAAAGTTTCGCCTGCGACGCTTTTCACTTCTGAGGGATTCTTTTAAAATACGACCTGCCGAAATCGGACGCATTTCCTAGTGAATTTTTTAATATATGCCCTAGAAACCTTTGGTCAAGATAGAATTATTTCGAAAAAGTGAACCAGCAGCTAAAAGTTGCTGCAAAAAAATATTTTTTCATCAAACATTTCACGTGCACAAAATTTTTTGAGTAGAGATACTGAGCATCAAATTTTCATTCCAAAACCACATTCATCGAAACAGTACCCGTGCATGTTTGCTATTATTTGAAAGCTAAGATCAGTATCAGTTGAAGAAATCCTTTTTTTGTTTCTGTTGCTTTTCGGATGCACGGGAACCGTTAGAAGTTCGCCGAAATTATTCTTTTTTTACCCATACTTTCAACTGCTCATAACTCACTGTCCCGAAAGAACATGCAATTGCCTTTCTAATGACACCCCACACGAGCTTGTAGGTTTCGAGAAATTTCAATAAAAAAGTGCATGTTTTCGGATTTTGGTCAACTCTCACTAGCCACACAAGCTTAGACGATTTTTTTTGTAAGTGGTTTTGGCCAATACCTATCTAGACATATATCAAAAAGTCCACTAGAAAAGGCGTCCGATTTCGGCTGCCTGTTTTTCAAAAGAATCCCCTGTTTAGATCACAATAAAGCAATCGTTTTTGGAAATTCAGTAAATGTTAGTGTTGGTTTATCCTGGATTCAGATACACATGATTTTTGTGACATAATTTTCTTTATAAAAAAAAACAATTTGGAAGAGTCTCACTCATTTTTAAATTAAGAATTCGTTTTATTCAATGAAAGTATACTCTACGTATGTTTGTAGTTTCATTGGTTTTATTTAGTTCTAAAAATTTTCGGTGAGTGACAGTGACGATAGCTCGATCAAATTGTAATATATAAGACAAACATCTCAAAGACAATCCAACTTTTTCGTCTCTTTTACAACCTATGTCCAAAATTGAGCGCTTTTTGGTAACTTTGGGTGAGACTAGAATTTTTCGTGATAGATCCATTTCCGATCCTGTATGATGAGATAGATACTTTGCACGTAGGAAATCGAAGGATGTTACAAGTAATAGAGACTTCTTAGAAACAGCCATTGTAAATGGAAAAATGTGAGTTTTTAACAAGAAATAAGGGCTTATCAGCATTTCTACAATGATGAATTTATCACGAAAGCTCCTAAAAATATCCTAAGACCTAACACTAAAAACCTCCTAAAACTCCTAAAATAGGAGGATTTTAAAAGCGTGGGAGGCCTGCAGTTGTCGTTTCAAACAATTGTACGAAATGCCAACTGTTATGCACACGGAGGCAAAACGGATGACTGTGAATTCAGACTTAAATGGTGGCTTTTACGACTGGTGTGTAGGTGAGCTCTCGGACCATAAATATAGAGGGATTTTTGAAAGTGGACCAGGCTCCGTGAATCACGGACGTAAAATACTAAGCCAATAAACGAATATTAAAATTAAGCGACTGCAGTTTTAGACTACTGGGGCCAAGAACTATCTGAGCATATAAACAAACCGTCGCAAAAAAAACTCATACTTTGCCTTGTCCACTTTCAAACATTTCAAATCATAGTTTCATTGAATAATGTCATCGTTGAAATGGAACATTTTTCACTGTTGATTACGATTACGACTCATTTCAGTTGCTTCTTGAACGTATGTCATTTCCCAATCAAACTACCGAACATCAACGGTTACGAGTAAGAGAAAATTGAGACAGAGATAATTGTGACGAACAAAAAATGAAAGAAAATGTTTTTCAAAATGAAAATGTGCCTGAGTGTTTTGTCTAAGTTTGCGATTTATCCAAGAATATTTACTTTTAATTTATGTGTAAATATACATCTATTTTAAAGGTGATGTTATTGCCAACATGATCTCACATTGAAGACGGATTAAATAAACGGTAGAAAATCAAAACGTGATAGATTTTCTATTGCTTGTACTACAGTAATGTGAAACTCGATTTCATATTATTGGTGTAGATAGATTAGACTTTGTACATTTTACAACGGTTTGTAGAACAGTTAGTCTGCAGTACAAAAATAAAACAATCGAATTTTATTTTGTGCCGTTCCAATGGCATAATAGTCAGAATAAAACGGCTTTGCGTGGATTGACCTAAGTATTATACTGCTCTAATTTGTTATGCATTTAAGTTAGGGTAGTATTCACTTTCAAAAAAAATTCTTCGAAGCTTGTGTGGCTGGTGACAGGTCAAAAACCGAAAACTTACACTTTTCTTACAAAAATTTCTCCAGTTACACGTGCCGTACAGGGTCGTGTAGGGTGCCATTGGAAAGGTAATCACATGTATTATTTAGCCGAATAAAGACTTATTGGTTTTAAAATTCATCCACACTGAAATATGTGCAGTTAAAGTTTTCAACCGAAGACTTACACTGTTCTTACAGAAATTTCTCGAGCTACACAAAACGTACATATGGTCGTGTGGGGTATCATTTAAAAGGTAATTTTATGTGCTTTTAGGCCAAATAGGGTCTTACGGGATTTGGATGCATCTACAATGAAATGGAAGTTGAAATGTTTAATTTGTAGAAAACTCGGAGTCGCTCAATTCAATTTCATTTAATGCCAAATTAATTTCGACATCAATTTGATGTCATCGTCAGTGGCTGAAAACATCGTTACAATAAGGACACATTTTTCATTGAAAATTACAGCACAATATCCTACCTCGAATGTTTACAAACTTAGGACTACCATTGACACATAAGTGTTTCGTCAAAATTCATTCCAATGCTAAATTACAAAACAAAACATTAAAACGATTCTCAATGAAAACACTAGCTTAGCGATAGTCACCTACTTAAAACATCGGTGGTCACGAATAAACAGAATAATCGGTTAAATCCTACGGTTGAATAAATTAATTTAAAATAATAGATCGACGGTCGATTAGCAAAAACAAAACATTAACTGACAGAAGTTTAAACAAAGGAAAAATCCTGAATGAGTCATTGATACCAACTAAAATTGAATGATAAGAACTTCTACATCTGATTAGACACGAATTTCAAATGACGTTATTGTAAACAGTCGAAAGCATTACACAGTCCATTTGCTTATTCACACTGTTATTTGTCTTTTTTACCGCAATCATCTCTAGAATATCTCTTTTCTTTTGGTTAGTGTCACGGTAATGATATGTGACCGGTGTTGATAGCATGATCACACAACGCACTATGACTGTTGTTCTTGATGCTGACATTGTATTTGTGTTGGTAAATCCTGTCTTTCAGAAGCTACAAGGTTTGTCCAGTGTATTTATAGCCACAAGTACACGGAATGCAATACACCAAAAAGGATTGATGTAATTTGGGTGTCGGATCTTTCAGTTTACTGAAATGTTGAATTGTTTAAGTGCCCATATTTCATCGCATTGTTCAAATGTTAGAATTTTCGTACTACGCGTAAAAGTCCATGTTCAAATTTAACAATTTTGCATTCTACGCGCAAAAGTCCATCTGAAATGTAACAATTTCCATTCTATGCGCAAAAGTCCATCTGAAATGTAACAATTTCCATTCTACTCGCAAAAGTCCATGTTCAAATGTAACAATTTTGCATCCTACGCGCAAAAGTCCATATGAAAATGTAACAATTTCCATTCTACGCGCGAAAGTCCATGTTCAAATTTAACAATTTCCATTCTACGCGCAAAAGTCCATGTTCAAATGTTACAATTTTGCATTCTACTTTAAAGTAGCTTGTGTTTTATTTTTTTTTTGAAAATAAATGAAATGAAATGAAATGACTTTTGCGCGTAGAATGCAAAATTCTAACATTTGAACAATGCGATGAAATATGTGCACTTAAACATTTCAACTTCTATTTCATCGTAGATGCATCCACAAACCACATAAGACCCTATTTGGCCCAAAAGCACATGAAATTACTTTTCAAATGAGACCCCACACGACAATGTACCTTTTGTGTAGCTGGAGAAACTTCTGTAAGAACAGTGTAAGTCTTCGGTTGAAATCTTTAACTGCAGTGTGAATGAATTTTAAAACCAATAAGTCTCTATTCGGCTCAATAGTATATGTGATTACCTTCCTAATGACACCCCACACGACCCTGTACGGTTCGTGTAACTGGATAAATTTTTGTAGGAAAATTGCTAATTTTCGGTTTTGGATCACCTCCCACTAGCCACACAAGCTTCGAAGAATTTTTTTGAAAGTAGTTTTGGTTTCTAGGGTTAAAGTCCTTTCTAGGTACATATAAAAAATTCCACTAGAAAATACGTCCGATTTCGGTAGGCTGTTTTTCAAAAGAATTCCTCAATACCTTCATCAGTCAAGGGACCTGACTTTTAATCGATAACACATTGCATAGAGAGATTCCAAAACGCCTTCACTCCTCTTCGAAGAATAATATTTTACATACCGGGCGATAATAAGATGAAAAATATATTTTTCTTATGAAATTTGTTGTTCCGAGGCGAAGTCGAGGTCAATAAACACACGAAAACAAGAGTTTTCATTTTCTTTATCCCTAGTGTAATTATGTAATGGATTTTACCTGCGTCAAAAAAAGTAAAGTCCTCACTTACATATTTCGTATTTACTTTGCGGGTAAACCATTTTAATGTGTAGGCATCCTGTACGCTGTATTTACATTGTCTGCGATGAGAATGTAATTGAAATTTACATGTTAGGTTTTTCGATGATTGTTTTCACTTCTCACAAATCGCGATATAAATTGGAATTTACACAGGCAAAACTATTTTTTGGTACACGTGCCATCGATACAATTAAAAAAACACTAACATCACAACTGAATTTGTAATTTGAAACAACAAAATCAAAAATTTTTCACTGAAACTGAGAATGACAACAATAAAGAAGTCAAATAAATATCGCCGAAATGGCAGGCACGACCGATGCCTACTAAATGAAAATGAAATTTTAGTGCAAAATGTTTAGAAGTGGAAAGCTTCCGAAATGCTTCTTTTATGCAAAATTGTTTCGTAGTTTTCATCTTAGACAATGTAAATACAACGCACAGGATGCCTACACATTAAAGAACAGTACAGAAGAGCCTATGAGAATGAGTAATACATGTGTGCGAAATTAGGCGGTTCACCTTCGGCTCACACGCCTCAAACATCGCACACATGTATTACTCATTTACAGGCTCTGCTGTAATCTACTAATAATGATTATGACATTTCTGTCATTTAATTTATTTCAAATGTCTACGACATCGCCATATTCAGTGACGTTAAACAAGAATTTCTTCCAGTCAGTGAATGTACACTGCTCAATATTTTCTTAATTTACTTCCAGACCATTTGGAGATAAATTTCGTTGTTGCTTGTTTTCTTGACAGCTTCGTTACTATACCTGCAGACTGCTGTTCTACTCAAGTAAAACACTATATAACTATTTTGAAGGAGTCAACTTGACAACCAAAGTCAATTATTTGTAATACACTCACGGAATTTTGAAAAACGACACATTTTCTGTTTTGTGCCTTACTGACTTTTTGTGAATTTTGCATGTAATGAAGAAATCAAAAAATCAAGTTAAACACAGAAACAGAAAATGTGGTGGTTTTCAAAAATCCGTGCGTTTAATAGAGTGTGAGGTTATGGTGCTATTAAACACCACCTTAGGAGAGTTTTTTTTTTTGATCGTATAACCTTTTTCCTTGCATTTTTATGGAATTTGAAACATTTGTAAACATGCAAACGTCGTTCAGGATGTGCGTTATTTGATTTAATGCCAATCTTTATTCACATACAATAAGGTCGGTGAATCTCAATGAAAATCAGAACCTGTTTCTTGGTTAAAGAACAATATTATGAAACCGTATCTATTTTTAACAGTTTTAACTCGCTTCAGAGTGAATTCTCGAAATTTTCGAACAATTGAGATTCAAGTCATTCGTGATCCTAATGAAGGAATTGTTGTTTCTGAGAATTTCTTGGAATAACTCTTGGATCTATGTTTTTAATTTTTTTTTATGTTACAGACGCTCACAAAACGTTGTTTCTAATTCGTGATTAAGGCAGAATTTTTGAGGACACGTCGTAGGCTTCACCTCGTTCTGACAAAGTGTACGATTTTATCAATAACTACACAATAACTACACAGATCTGATGTAATACAGTTTCTTTTCTCGAGTTTTGTTCACTAGGGGTGCCGGACGGTGACTTTTTAGGTTCGACAATGTGTGTCTCATGGAACTTCATAATCGTACACAATTAGAGTTTAATCAAATTTAAAAATTGCGCTCGAATAAAATTGCGCTAATATTATTGCGCCATGTATTTCTTATGGCGCAATTATTATCGCATTCCAATTTTAGAGCGAATATATTACAGAAATCTCAAAATACTTAGCAAGAAATTCATGTGTTTGATTGTTTCTCTTTAATTCCAACATTTCCACTTCTCTCAATACGTTGCACACTTGCATATCCACGCCATAAGTCGTATTTTATACGTCAGAGAGAGCTTTTTTCTCCTTTGTTATGATCTGTCAGTTTTTTCATTTTGCTATTTAGTATGGAAATGAAAACTAAAATTGAGATATCTTTGCTGTTTTAAGTGGTTTTTCATATTTTTTTGGACCAAAATGTTTTAAAATGTGTTTGGAATCGATTGGCATCAACAGATTGTGTGAAAATATTTTTTTTCGATTTTATTATTTTGTTAATGTCAATCGATTCCAAACACACTTTAAAACATTTTGGTCCAAAAAAATATGAAAAACCTCTTAACACAGCAAAGATATCTCAATTTTAGTTTTCATTGTGGATTGTGCATGGAGCGCTAGTTGTCTCGCTCTAAGCGTGCTCGTGTAAGCTGTAAATCCGAATTTCATTAACATGTATTGATGTGGAACGTGTGGAATTTAGGAAAAAGAAGAAGTCGCATAAAAATTGCTAACTATTTTGAGCTTCCTGTATTTGAAGTTATCTTTGCGATCTCTCCTGAGTACAACTTTGTCTGACCCATAGCCGGAAGTTTTTCAAGCAACAGGTTATTAGGATCGCGTATGGTTTGAATCTCGATTTCATGTAAGCTGTTTGAAATTTTCGCTAGTTTACTTGAATCTAACTTAAATTTACATATACAAGTAAATTGGAGATGCGACATTTCTACGCGGTCAGTATCGGCAGGAACGATATTATCGTTTCTTGAAGGATATTAACATTTTATCAAAAAATGATAATTTTGTACGATGTTATGGACGTCCACAGGATGGTGTTATCTTTCTTTGAACGACGGTATCGTTCCTGACGATATTGACCGAGTATTTTTTGCAAGAAACTATGTAACATTTCCCCTTTTGTTTGCTTTTCGTCTTCCTATGACGCGTTATCGCGTTTTTTCATTTAATTGTATGGGCCCTAGCACGTGTGATATGGATTAGAATTTTCGGAAAATTTCGTTCGTTTTTTTTTCCTTTTTTTGTTGCATAATAAAACATGCAAAGACTTGGCTTTGAACTGGTTCGTAAAATATTTGCAAGATCATATTATCTGCTGTGTATACAAATACATATGGCTTTTGCCAACAAATAACCAATTATCTAGACGAGTCAAATTGATACTAAGAGAGTTAAAGAATTGTGACTGATTTGAGTCGAAATCAATGACAATTGAAATTATGATGAATTAATGCAATTGGAGTGATAGGAGTGGAAAGCATTTTGTTCAGGAATGTTCATTGATGCAACTAATGTTGAAGTGTACAATTTTTGCAAGTTTAATTAAGTAAAAAAAAAACAATTTCATTTTTTGAATAGTCGGAATTCACATCAATTTAATGCATTGTGTTTAAACTCCATTGACTAATTAAAAAACAAAATCGATATTCGCCAGTTTTGTTGACTAGCCTGTGTACATTGTTGATCTTGTCGATTGCACCGACTGTGCCCTACGTCACAAAGGAATTAATTTTGTTTTAATGTAATCTAGGTATTTCGTGCGCGTACACCACCAGAAGCAATTTTACTAGTCTCTAAACTTCTTGAATACACACCCAGCGCAAGAATGACACCACTACAAGCTTGTGCTCATCCATTTTTCAATGATTTAAGGGAGTGTAATCAAAGACTTCCGAATGGACGAGAACTGCCGCCATTAGTTAATTTTTCTGATCAAGGTAAGGCGTATTCTAATTTCTCTTGTTACAATAATGAAACTGCTAATCACATTCACTGTTCATTTTGTTTGATTTTATTTGTTCAATGATTAATTTATCACGAAATTCTTCTGCCTCCTTTTTAGAACATGCACGTGCGTTTATCAACACTAACTTACAACCGCAAACAACAAACGAAACTGTAATAAGTGGAGGCGGCGTTACTCCTCCAGGTACATCACCTGCAGTCGCAGCTACAAGCACATCTTCAGCACCGTCGACGGGTCAAGCAGCGAGTGGTGAGTGAATTTCAAAAGGAAGGGGTTGATTCGAGGAGAATTCGTTTTCGATATCCGCCGTATATCGACAAAAGCGCGCGCACCCACATACACATTTTTGAAATTAAAAGTGTATTTTGCTCTCAGCATTTACGACAAATGTTAAATGTAATTGAAATCCTTTAAATTGCCTCAGTAATAAATTAAAAAGTGTTCCCCGCGAGTGTATTTTTCTAGCGTGTTGTATCACTCTGACGGTCAAGACGTCAAGATTGTTGAGTTCCGGACAAATCCATCAAACAGCGTATCGGTCAGATATTGACAAATTCAGAATTTTTAAATTTTCCTGCTGGATAGTTAACGGGCTTTATTGACCGATTCACTATCACTTTAGTAGTTTTATTGTTTAAAGCAGGTTCATTCGCCGATTGATAGCTATATATCAGGGCCTATTTTACGAAAACATGTTTCTCAAGTTTCTGAAAGTTTCTGAAAGTTTCTTAAAGTTTCTTAAGGAAACTTTTCTAGAAACTTAAGGAAACTTTGAGAAACTTTAAGAAACTTTAAAGTTTCCGTAAAATAGGCCCTGCTATATATTGTCCAATTTACGTTCCTTCAACGGTCAAGTTACTCAATCTTGAATTTTCTCCGCTCATCCTATTTTTTTTTACTTTCTCTGTGCAAAATGATTGATTCTCGATCTTAAGAGCAATGGACCCTTTGCAAAGCAGCCTACATTTAGGCGGAAAAATCTAAGTTTTTTTGATGATTTCTCTGAACTAAAATCTTTTTTTTAAAGTGAATCCATTAAAGCACGCGAATATGTTTTCCTTTACAGGAAAAATTGGTTTGTGAGTCACAACTTAACCCCCTCGGAGATTTATTTATTTAGCGTATGGTGTTTACATCTATTACAATTCTTATATTACATATACATAGGACTTATATCTAATACTGGCTAAGTTAATCTCTTCACAGTTAATTGTTGTGTTGATGTCTGCCGGGAGGATGGCCTAGCCAACTGATTCGGCAACCGAAGGTAGATGGCATTTTCGTCTTTCGACATCGTGAAGACCCATTTTTGTAAATGCATACTGGGTTGCCATCATTCACATTCCCCTCGGAGAAACATGTGTAGATTACATAAATTTACACAAATTGCAAAGGTTTCTCCAAGGGGTTTAAGATGCATTGGTGCTTTACTGAAAAGCTTACATTTGGACCAAAGATTTTGATTCAGAGAAATCATCGAATAACGAATATTTTCCCGCCTATATATAAGCTACAAATTTGCGACCCTTTGCGACTATTGATCTTAATGATGGGGTTTAATGTTTTTCATAGAATTGCTTGAGCCTGGGCTGTAGTTAAGCATTACTTTAACGCAACTCTAATTAGCCTTTTGACAAATCCTCGATGTACTCTAATATGATGAAATAGCGAATAGCGAAAATAAAGACTAATGCGCACATTGTGTGTCTGAAAGAATTTTTATGACGGTAATTAATGAAGCCATTGACTGAAATTTTATATAATGTAACGATTAACCTGTCATGTATTTTGACATTTTGTGACGGAAGCATCACCCTCCTTTACAAATATTTTGTAAAAAGTAGCATCACTCTCTTCTAGTGTCCTTTTTAGTAGATAGTGATGGTTCCCTTTACAAAATATCAAAACAGCCGAAAGGCTAACGGTTACATCTAATGATTTAAGTCATTAATTACGTCATAAAAAACGTTTCAGTCAGACTTTCTGCGAATAGTACCTACCATGTTTTATTATATAAAAAAACACTGAAAATCAAATTATCTGTAGGATCATCGAATTCAGGTGGCATCTCGTCGACTTCAGGTATTGATGCAAGCAGCACCAGTCAACCAGGTACTGCCATACAGACATCAACGTCGATGGGTTAGCTAACATCAAATGTTAATAACGAAAGTGTAAATTTAGTGGTGATGAATGGTTAGTATGTAAACTGAATATAAATACAAAACAAAATAAAATAAAAATAAAATAAAAACGTAAAGAATAGCAAAAAGAAAGAATGGAAGGAAAGTAGAAAAACAAAAGAAAAGAAATTTAGGACAAATATGAATGTATTAGAAAGAGAAAGTTAAGTAATAAAACAATTCGAAACAAAACAAAATAGATCAGAGCGAACCAAACAACAAATTATCATAAAATTTAATAGAAAATATCTTCTAGTTAAGCAAACGTTTACTCAGACTCAATGATGATACGCATGAAAAAAGTAATATGCATTAATTGAAATTAGAAAAAAAAAAACAAGCAAAAACAAAATCGTTGACTTGATCATAACATTAAAATAAAGGAAAACAAAATTTCTAGATGAAAGTCTAGTCTCTTTGTTGTTGGTTTTAATTTAGTTTAGATCCACGTTTATTTGCTTTCGCAATCATCTCCCTGTAAATAAATACGTACCTATTTAACAAATAAAAAATCGTTCTCGTTTCATTGGAGTAAAATCGTTTCCAATCACAGTAAATTTTTCCTATGTTGCATGTTTTCTTCTTTCGAGTTCCCATTCCCATGTTCCCTTCGAAGTATACTACTCAAAATAAATTAGAAAATAGAAATTCTAAATTCATCGAGCCAATTTAACCAAGCGATAATCATTTTTGCGTTTCTCTTTTGTTTGTTATAGTTTTGAAGATAAATTCCTTTTTTCGTACTAAGAATTATATCGATAATTAACAGCTAGAGCAAAGTCAATGTTTTAAATTTATTTTTTATAGTAAATAGTGAAAAACCATGGAAAGCCATATTTACATAACTTTGATGTTTAAATTTATAAAGCGATCAATTCACATTTCAGCATCAGTTCCATTCAATGGATTTTCAAAATAAATCCAATTTCAGAGTACTAGCACAAGTACTTGTGTAATTCCGTGCGCTTTGCTTTGAGTTCTTCAAGATTTTTCTTCTTGTTTCATATTGTTTACCAGCCGGAAAAGCCATTCAAATGAAAACTTTCAAAGTCGAAGATCTCCGAAAATTTATTGGGCAGATTTTGCCAATAACGGTCTGTTGCGTTACAATTTGTAAGACTGAAAACTCTAGTTTCAAGAAAAAATCGTAGTTTCATGCATTAGACTGATCCTTCCTCTATTGCCTCAAAGTGTTAAAAATTTAATCTGAGGTAACTGGTCATACAAAATTATTGCAATTGGCGGAGGTCTGCATTTTCAAACCCATGTTCTACGGCGATCTCCGCTATCAAATTTTTTTCTCCGCCAATAGCGGATTTGTTCCATAGTTTTTCACGCTCTATCGTCTCCAGCAAGTTTTATTCGTTTACCATTGAAACTCAGGCGTCCGCTGATAGACGATTTTACAGATTCTGAAAATTTACCATCAGCGAACCGCCGAGTTTTGTGGGGGGACAACCAAAACTTTCGGGGATGGAAAGAGCTCGAAAAACTGTAGAACAAATCCGTTATTGGCGGAGAAAAAATTTTGATAGCGGAGAATTGCCGAGGCTCTAAAGTTCCAATTCAAAAAAATATGCCCTTAAACAAAACGATTCAATATCTTTGCCGATATTTTTCATAAAAGAACTTTTTTTGGAGGTATTGGAGTCGGTATTGAAGATCGTTTAAAAAAGTGTCCCGGAAAATTTATCAACGTTGACCATTTTCAATCCATTTTTCATACAGCTTGTGTCATTTGAAAGCTACATTCAAGTCCGGCCGGCCATGATCCAATTTCAGGATAATGTCGAATCTTGACGTTCCTACTACTTCCTTGTTCTAAACACTAGACATTTCTTACGTTTTTCGGCATTTTTTCGGCAACATTTGAACTTCAAACAAGTTCACAGTCACCAGAGGTCAGTTCCTAAAACGCCTTCATGGTCTGTCACTATCCTAGAACTGTCGAACTACAGGAACTATTTTTCTGGTTCCGTTCTGAATTCCGTCGATGGTTACGGTCTGTTTATTGCATTCAACAACAACTTGGAACAAAGCCCAAGTAGCATTCAACGGTTAAAATTCGGTTGTACAACTGTTATCACACCGCGGTTATAAATTATTTGAAGATAACCCAAAATAACTAATTAGTTGTCACAACGTTGCTACAACGTTGCAATAACGGTTGTACAACGGTTTTTGCCCAGTTGCAAAAGTTGTAAAATTCTAGTAACTAATTGGTTGTAAAACGGTTATACGACGAATTGGTTAAAGTTGTGAAACGGTTGTATAACCGACGTAGGACTTATAAGTCACATTTGAAAATTCGATATCGTCTCACTTATTAGTTGTACTACTGTTTCACAACTTTTTCGGTTATCATGATTTTCAGATTCTAACACTTTCAAGAACACGTTTTATCTGGAACATTGTATGAGCAATATTAGTAAATCAATTTACATTATTTACGCACTGAAAATATTATGCAAAGCAATGCGTAAATAAAGTAAGAGGCACGGTGACTTGTTCTTATTTCATGCACGGTTCGATTTTGGATAACAATTCAGTTAGTCACACATTTTTTCCACATTTTTGATAATGAGCACTGTATTTTCTTATTGCCGATTCAACAAAGTTTTATCCATCAATTTCACTTTTATTGTAAGATCCTGTTGTCGACCCTAACTCCTATCAAGAGACCTAACAAGACATAAGAAACCTAACTTCGACAACAGCGGCAAACAAAACTAGTGAAATTGATCAATAAAATGTTTGATTTACAAATTGGCAATAAGCTAGAAAAATACAATTCTCACCACAAAAACACTTCAAATTTTATTGTTTCACATAGTGACCTCGTATTAAAACTGAAACACTTTATAGCATGACATCTTGATTCCAACTGACGCTAAGACTGAAAATGTACTTATTAGTTGCATAACCATTTTACGACGAATTCGTGAATGGGATTACTCCAACTTATTGGTTGTATGACGGTGGTTTGACGAATAAGTTTTCGGCAAAAATGATCGATTTACTTATTCGTTTAATAATGGTTGTACAACTAATTTGTTAAAAATTGAATGACAACGAATTAGTTGTGAAACGGTTATATAACGAATAAGTAAATCTGAATATAACTTATTCGTTACAAAACCGTTAGACAACGAAAAAGTTTGCAACGAATAAGTCATTTTTGTAACCGCGGTTATGAAATGCTACTTGGGAGAAAAATCTAAAAGAACTTAAGGCTCACGGAGTCTTTTTTTCGACATAAGGTCCTGAGGTCCCTAAGATGATCATATATATTTCCGCTACGTTTTGCATTGTTTAGCGTGTAATGAATATCAGGATTCATTGTCGGTAACAGCAACTCAAAATTGTCAGTGTGTTCAACCTAAAACTCGGATTGGAGAGTCGTAATTAATGACATATTTTCAATACTCAATGACAATGGTAAGTCTTTTTCGCAATGAAAACTTGCGGTTAAACAAAACTCAACGAAACTAAAGTGTGGTAAATGTCGTGCGGTGTAGAAAATGGCAGAAGAACCGCTGTACAGTTAATTATTGGTCATTAAATCTGTATAAAATTTACACGTCAGGTGTAGGCCGTACGATTTTTGTTACAATCGATTAAATAATTAAGTCATTTTTGCAATTTTTTGCTAATAAACTTTTAGAAATGGCTTCAGTTAACTGTATTTGAATGCTAAATTCTATCCACCTGAACGATTATCTTAACGAATTTCGACCTTCTGATGGACATAGTTCAGATAAGCGGAATAAAGAATTAAAGAAAAGTCAACGACCTTGTGACTACTTCGGATATTTATTTTTGTTAGACGTATAAAACGTCACTTTTGACAGCTAAAATGAACCGACTTTTGATCCAACCAGTCACATATCTTTTATGTAAAACATTTATACAGTAAATTTATAGAACACTCCAGTTTCTTTACAACAACAATAAAAAATAAACGATGTGCAAATATAGACAAGTTCATTTTATATTTTTGCAACAATCATTTACGTAACAAGGACAAAGACCGAAAAGACTTCCGTGTAACGTATTGAGTTTTTCATGCTTGCCCTTTAAGGGAGTCAAAAGTAGAAAAAATGTCAATTCACGGAGCCTAATAACATTGACATCATCTCAGTAGACTCAAATGAAAATTATTCAATTGTTCATGCAATAAAAGTCGGATAAATTGTGTATTCAATTACCCTCTGGCCCAACGAACAAATTGAACGATGTGAATGCATCGCATATCGCGGTTCTTTTTAAATTGTGGCATCAAACGTAATGCAATCATTTGTCAGAAATGGCCACAGATTTAGGTGTAATATAAAAATAATGCGAAAAAATGGATGGGGACCGTTTTGATTTATATGTAAATGGTCACTGAAACATAATCTAATTTCTTCCGAATTTCACATTTTATGATTCTTCTTCTTCTTCTTCTTTTTCAGCCTGTTTCTATCCACTGCTGGATGTAGGCCTCTCCAACTTCTTTCCATTTCGTACGATCCATTGCCATTTGCTGCCAGTTTGTACCTGCAATATTCTTAATTCCGTTTGTCCATCTCTCTGGTGGTCTACCTATAGCTCGTCTTTTATATATGATTTATGATTGGGTTTGAGGAATCTAGACAAAAAAATCTTTGAAACAGTGAAACCTTTTAAGTTATTCTAGTAAATAAGTAACTCTTTAGAAAGGGCATAGAGCGGTGTAATAATTATAATCTGTCACATCTGTTGTCCTTGCCTTCATTTACTTCATTTATTTTAACATTCTAGTACATTTTATTACAAAAGTCCGCATTAACTGTTGCTTATTTTTCTTGTTGCTGTCGCTAAGAGATGGAAGGTTTGATACGTCCTATTATTTTCTTACGACACCCTTTCAAAGTCCAGATGCTGCATCACCCTAAAACTGTAATAACAACAAAAAGCACTCTTGAGCAGCCTCCTAATTTAAACAGCGCCTTTTCGTTGTTGCGTGGCCTGAAACAATATAAATATTCATATTTTTTAATTTAACGTATCAATTTTGCAACAAATTTTTTCATAGAATAAATAACCGTAGAAAATGAAATAAAATTCCTTTTGTTTTTGGTAAAAATATTGAAATTAAACGGAAGTGTTTAGTTTGACCATAAAATTTAGTTTAGTTTAGTAAACTTTTGTTTGTTTGTTTATGATGGTGTACAAAATAGTGTTTATTTATTATTACAAAAAAAAAACAAAAAAAATATTATATAATAGCAATGTTAAACACCACCACACGCAAATTTATATAAAATAGAAATTACATATAAAAGACAAATTTTGTTGTCATAAAAAATAAACAATTGAAGCATACATTTTGCATAAGGCAATGACCCGCGATAATTAACTATAAAAAATTATAAAACAATTTATGAATATATATATATATATAACCCGATTTAAGAGCAAAAGAAAATAAAAATTAAATTAAAAATGTTTATGTTTATTTGTACAGTTTTTATGTTAAATAATTGTGGTAAGAGTAATTAATATTATTTTTTTAAATACTAAACAATTTGAAGAGAAAAGTAAAAAAAAAATCAAATTGAGGTCATATTTAAATGAAAATGATAAAAATTGAACATAGTAAGTACATGATTGAATTATAAAAAAATTAAAATAAAATAAAACACAAATAATTAAATAAAAATCGACACACACACACACAAACACTATGTTTCTTGTAGATGTGAAATATTAATTATTTTACTTTTCTTTAATTTTTCTTTTCGTATCTTTTAACATTTAAACTTACAACAAAAGAAAATATTTATAAAATTCATTATTAATTAAACGAAAAAAAAATTAAAATATTTACATCCAATTTATAAATAAAATTATATTATTATATTTAAAGAAACAAGAAAGGTAGGATAAACAATAAAGTAATGAAAATACAGAAACATCTAAATAAAAACGTTTTTTTTTGTTCAATATTTAACGGATACAACAGATTTCCAACTGAAAAACGGAACCTTATTATTCAACGCAACAAAGATAGTCGCATTGTTACCGCAGGGCCGGACTGGCTCAAAAAAACACTTCGCGACTTTTAAAGTTTTCCCATCAATTCGGACGACGTTTTGAATTGGAGAAAATCATAACATTGTAGTCTTTGCAATATCAGTTTCTGCATGGCTTGTAACCACACGTATCTAAAACCCATGTCTAGAGGGATTCTTTCAAAGAAAAGAAAAAAACCCGCCGACCGAAATCGGACGCATTTTTCAATGGAATTCATTGTGAGGTGATCAAAAACCAGGTTTTATTGGGTTCAAAATTCATCCACACTGAGATATGTGCAGTTGTAGCTCTCAACCAAAAAAAGACTGCAAACTCACACTTTTCATACAGAAATTTCTCGAACCGTAAAAGGTCGTTTAATTAATAATGCATTTTATGTTGTTTCAGAGAAATATGAAAAGGTTAAATGTTTGTCCCGGAAGTACATGGAATTGCCTTTTTAATGACACCCCACACGACCATGTACGGCTCGCGTAACTGCAGAAATTTTTGCAAGAAAAATTCATGTTTTCGGTTTTAGATCACCTCACTAGCCACACAACCATATATATACAAAATTCCACTGGAAAATCTGTCCGATTTCGGTCGGCTGTTTTACAAAAGAATCTTAGTATTTAATCCATGAACAGATTCTCAGATGAAAAGAAATGAAATCTGGAAGTTACTAGAAATGAGAAAATGGACAGAAATCAGGAAACAACCTAACAGCGAGAAATTTGTCCTTGCAAAAACCACTTAGGGCCATACTAACACGATCTGAGACCCCAGACCTCAGTCCCCCCAAGACTCAAATTTTACATTTTATTAACCGAATTCGAATCAGCATTTAATTACCTGTATATATTACTTAGGACTTAGTTATTAGGGCCCTAAATCACGTTCCAGCAACTTAATTTAAAGTATCTTCCTTTACATTCGTATGACCCTCATCTATCAAGTAAGACCGAAAATAGTAAAATTCACCTAATACGTAAAAAAATCTTTTTTCAAATATTGGCTACGCGGGCTAAAATAGCCAGTCGAGAAAATAGCCAGTCTGATAAAAAAACTGATTCCGAATCCGAACTCACACCTCAAAAATATTTACTCCTAGTCACAATAACCATTTCGTCATTCAGACTTATGTGTCACTGTCGTGGTTTTAGACTCGCCGACAATGCGTTGAATTTGCACAAATTGTCATCTCCCTCGTTGAGCGATGCAAATAAAAGAGACGAACGGTGTTATGCACAAGCATACTGTGTGAACAGTTCCCGCTTGTTTATTGTTTGTTAAAATTTTCGTTTTACTTTTCTACTTTGCAACTGAGTTTTGATTGATGATAATTTTCTATGCTTTCATTTTTCATTGAAAAAAGTCGATTCATTAGACTATTTAGTCCTACCCGTAATTCACAAGAATTTTTATTTATTTTTTTCACCCTAAATCGTTTACGCGCAAAAAAGCAAAAAATATTGCAGACGGTGGAATCGATCCGACGATCTTCAGATCACTAGCCGTGCGCATTTACACTGCAAGCAACTCAGTCATATGCTACGTGCGGTTCGGTTGAATGAATCTTTTCGAATGACAAATCCATGTGTTTCACTCCTATAACAGTCTCATAAAACCAATGTTCTTTGTGTTATGATCGCAGGCGCGGAGACTTTAATGGGTGCCGAAACATAAATTCCAAGGGGTAATTTGATGCTGAAAATATCTGTGTTCAGAAGGTGGCTTTCTCAATATAGATTTTAAATCTGTGAAATCTGTAAATTTTTCATGAGAAAATAGTGGGTTGTGACTTGTTAGTTAATTTGCTCTTTATTTTATCCGTATTACGATAAACGATGAATTATTCCTTAAGTGAAAAGAAGTGCAGTTGAGAAAGACAATTATTGATTGAATATTTACAACTGTAAACCGTCCGTTTATATACTTATGCTCGCTCATAAACTTTGATCTTTTTAGGGTTTCAAAGTACTTTTTTTTTTTTTTTCTAGAAACATTTATTATTTATTTATTTATTTATGCAATTGTTACATTTGGTTTTACAATGTTTAGATTCAATGGATAGTGCTCAGCTAGTTTGTGGTTTAAGCTTTTCATACTGATGATGTTTCAATTGGTTTTGAATTACTATTGGCGAAATTATTTGATTTAATTTGGGCAGAAGAAAATTTTCAAAAAACTTCCAATGAATTTTGTATTTATTATTTCCTAATTTTTCGTGTTATTACTTCTATTCATATTTACATGGCTATTTACACAGGATTCAGTTGTTCAGTGAGATTTCTGATAATTGGATTTTCAGAGAAGATTAGTTTGTTTAGAAATTTTTGGGAAATTTTCGCAATTTGTTCGGTAATGGTTGGGATAGAGGCGAGTCTATGCAAGTCTGTTGTTTCATGATGATGTGGTAGATTCAGAATTATCTTTAGGCATTTGTTTTGTATAGTTTGAAGTTTTTGAATATGGCTTATGGCGCAACGTCCCCACACTGGGCATGCTGATAGTAGGCAACTTTGTATGATTGCTCTAAAGACACGAATTTTGTTGGTCGTATTTAATTTGGATCTTTTGTTCAAAATGGGGTACAATGCCCCGAGAAGTTTCAACGATTTGACCTGTACGTACATTGTCAATGTGTGACCTGAACGTGAGTGTTTTGTCCAGGGTGACTCCCAGATACTTGAGAGAGTTTTTCCATGCAATCTCAGTATTCCGGACCGTAATACCAGTGGAAGGGAGCCACTTTTGAGCTCTTCTTCTAGTGAAGAAGATGGCATTTGTTTTGGAGTCATTCAGTTTAATTTTCCACTTGGTGGTGAATTCGGTGAGTTGTTTACTGGCCGTGTTCAGGCTTTTAACGATTTTTGCTGGAGATTTCGCGGACTTGTATAGGGCAGTGTCGTCTGCAAAGAATGCTTTTTCGCTTTTGGTGATTTTCAGGTCCGAAGTAAAGATATTGTAAAGAGTGGGGCTGAGAACGCTACCTTGGGGAACTCCAGCAAGAATTAGGAAAACATTGGATTTATGATCATTGATTGATACGTAAAACGACCGCTTGTGTAGGAATGATTCAATGATCTTTATCAGATACAATGGAAATTTGAGAACAAACAATTTATGTATAAGACCTTTGTGCCATACACTATCGAATGCTTTTTCAATGTCGAAGGTCACCATGCCGGTCGAGTGTTTCTTCCTAAGTGCTTCTTTGATATGATTACAAACTCTGACAAGTTGGTGATTGGTCGATTGACCGGAGCGAAAGCCGAATTGCTCATTTGCGAGCAAGTTATTGGCTGATATATGTGATTTCAGCCTGCTAAGTATAGTCTTCTCTAGTACTTTACTAAGAGAGTTCAGTAAGGAAATTGGTCTGTAATTACAGGCTTGGGCATGGTCTTTTCCAGGCTTTGGAATTGGAACAACTTTTGCACATTTCCAGGAAGTAGGAAAATATGATAGCCTGAGGCAAGAACGAAATATGTGCATTATCATAATGATAGCCTTTTTTGGTAATTGTTTCAGCAAAGTGTTGGTAATTGAATCGTCACCAGGACTTTTCCTATTTTTGAGTCCACGTATCAATTTAGAGATTTCCCGTGGGGTTGGTAGATTCACTTCTTTGATTTCTGGGAGCAAGAATTTGACATTATTGCAAGACATACCAACTGCCATTTCTGTGGCGGGGTCACTCTTGGCGTTAAACGTAATACTATGAGCCTTACAGAAGACACTACCGATTTCATTTGCCTTTTCTAGGTCTGTGGCTAGTAATTTGGAAGGGGTCTTGATTGGTGGAATTTTATTGATGGGGCTGCTTAGCATTTTTGTGACTTTCCATAATTGGCTCGAATGGCTTTTGATTTTGGATAGCTTAGCGCTCCATGTTTCATTACTGTGAGTTTTAATTCTGAATTTGATTTCCCTATTAAGAAAATTTACTTCTTTTTTCAGATTGCTTGAACCACTTCTTTGCCATTGTCTTCGTTTACAGTTTCTGAGAGAAATCAGATTTTTGGTTTCGTTGTCAAGATTTGATTTAAGATTCCGATGTTCGAAGAATGGAACGGAAATATCTTCAGCCTTCTTGATCAGTGTTGAGAGGCTTGAGATACCATCGTCAACTTTGTCCATAGAGTCAAGTTTGGACGCTGCCTGAAGATCGAGATTATTGCTTATAAAGTTTTTATACAGCTTCCAGTTAGCTTTTTCATAACATTTTCACAACATACTTGAAGCACTTGGAAGTCTAGTTATCAGAACTGTTCCGATTTTTAATTCTTCATACTGTACTACTACAAGCTGTGAAATCGACTCCAGCTCGAGCTGGAAACCTTTCATTCCCTAAAAGAGCACTTTTAGTATGCATTACGAAAATAGTTATTATCCAATAATATTTAGGAATTACATTGCTGCACCACAATATACGAACATGGGAAATTTTGAATTGCAATTTCACAATACTGTTCAACTGAACATTATTGTTCAGCAAAACAGTACAATGAAGACATACGTTGTTATAAGATGTCTTTGACATAATATATGCCAAATACAAGTACTGAGTTGGCAGGTCGATAGGTTGGTGGATCAGAACGTCGGAGGGCCTGGGTTCTCGACCGCGACTAGACATTTTTTTATTTTTTTATTTGGTGAATGAATCCATCAACTTACTAAATAATATCACGAGAAAAATTGAATAATCTGCCTATTTTTTGTACAAATTTTATTTTTCGATCCGAAAGTCACCTGTGATATTGCATTCTACGGTTCATTCCTAGGCACCTAAAATTGACTCTATTGAAACTGTTTTTCTGCAGATAAATACAGAATAAAAACAATTTTATGTTGATGTTCCCGTAGGGAAAATTTCGAAGAAAAGAATCTGATATTTTCGGGTCCAAAAAGTTGCTCACTTTTTCAGATTTTCTAAATAGTTGGAAAACGTGAGAAAAGTGAGTCAGAACCGGCCCTCACCGAATACGATTACGACACTGTCATAGTTTGGGAACCCAATTTTAATGTTTTTAATTGAATTCAAAGATTTATCCCATCATGAGACTGATTTTATATGACAAGAACATTAAGAGCAATGATTTTTGAAAATGTTCATTCAAACGAACTGGCACTACCATAACCACTGGATAGGTGAGAGTGTTAGCGCGTTCGTCTGATGATCTGAAGGTAGGCGGTTCGCGCCCAGCGTCTGCAACATTTTTTTTTAAATTGTGGATGCAGGGGAGGTTTGAAACAAAATGCACATTACTGAAACATTGGACTGTGTCTGAAGAAACCAGATGATTTTAATTAAAAATTTAAAAAAAAGTGTCACAGCGCAGGTTTGAACTCGGGTCCTCTGTGCGATAGCCAACGCTGCTACCGATCTGCTACCGAACTTCTTCCGATACAAGTTTCGGGTCCAAAGCATCCACAGTTCTATCACCGAGTTCTAGTTTTTTTTCTCTTTCTAACAGATCATACTTGCTTTTTTTAGTTATCATTACGAAGTATTGGGACGGTCAGCCACTATTTTCTAATCAGTGTGTTTTAAAACATTGCTGACAAAGGTAATATTTTTTTTTCAGATATCTCGAGGAGAAACTTTCGATGAGAGTCCTGGAGATGTCTCTGGGTCTAAACGGCCAATCTCTTAACGCGTAGGAAATATTAACCGAAGGGTAGTTATTGATTGGAAATAATTTTTCTTTTTAGAATTTGAATTTAATTAATTGCCCACAAATAACTATCGCTCGGTGAGACAAAGTTCGCGACCCGGGCCAGACCTACAACCATAAGACACTGGTTAGTGCTGGTTTTAGGGATTGGCTCAATAGTAAATAAGATAGGGAGCTCTGTTTGAAGGTACAACCGACTGTAAAAACTCTGGTTTGCCTGGCAGAGCTGGGAAGGGGGGCTTGTCCGTCAGGGTGATTTCAGGTCTTTTTCCTTAATCTCTTCAGCTCAGTACATACAATAATTTTGGCGCAATTTTATTCGAGCGCAAATTCGATATTTCAATGTCCCATCAACTTTATCATTACATTGCATCTCTTTCACACTTACATTATACATGAAAAGCAAAAATAGCACGTTTGCTATATACGTGTGTATATGATCGGTAATTTCGGTTTTAAATTGCACACAATTTTCAGATTATTCGTCGGATGTTTGTATTTATTGCACTTAAATAAATTTCCGTTAAATTCCAAATTTCAATTATGTCCCAGGGTTTCCGTCGATTAACTCTGTTTACTGGGTAGCGGTTTCAATTATTTGAATAACTTTTTTTATCTTGTTTAGTGGACTGTATTTCGTTGTATTTATTTAATTTCACTCGATTCTGTTTGGGTCTCGAAGGACCATGAAAAAAAATCACTTCTTCTTTCTCTGTGAAATTTTGACGGTTGAATATAAATGAAAATTACCTGCTCTGAGGCTTAGTTGCATCTTCGATAATAAAATGCTATAAGTCATGCATTTGTGACTGTTTTTCAATGGAAAATAGACACACTTAGTTGTTTCTTAAACCGAACCATTCCCTATATATCACATTTTGGAGCGCAGATCGCCACGGCATACGTATGTCAGTATCATATCATACATGTGATAGAAATCCACAAGAATTGTCTTTGTCCATTTTCAAAACGAATACATGTCACATGGGTTGACCAAGTTTTTTTTTATAAAATGATCATTAAGTCTGTTTCAAAGTTATCTTCCAAAACGATAGAATTATTCTCGATGGATGATTTTTTTTATTAAAGTGCTTTGTTAAGGATGCAATCAGCCTGGGGTTACACTATTTAGTTAAAATCTCTCGAGGTAATTTAATTCACACCGTGTCATTCAGTACTAATCTATGGGTCTACTCTCTTTTTGGCTTTCTGGATAGTCAATTAATCTCTATTCACGTTTAATTTTTTCAATTTGCATTGTATTTGTCAGGCACGAAATTTTTTATTTTTTAACAGTAAAGGAAAGTGTTAATAAATTATGAAAATTGTAATTTTGATGACAACTTTGTAACTCTACATAATATGGTCTGAAAGTAGTTTTGAACAAAAACAAGTAAGGTTTTACTGTAACATGTAGAAACATTTCAGTCAATACCGAGTCGGTCTTACTAGCATTTTTATAACTTCTTCCATACGTTTTGGCATTTCTGACTAAAACTAGAGACCATGAACAAAAAGAAGGAATTCTTTCGATTTCTAACAAGAGCCCGATATCTAAACATTCGTGGAAATCCAATTGACAAGTTTGGAAACGAATGACTGCCGTTTATAAATAAAATGGAAGTGAAAGACGACTACCGAAAATGATGAAATCAAATGAATCAGGAAGCACTAAAGTGGAATCAGATCTTATCTTAATATGTTCTACTCAGTCAAGGCAGCATTCAAGACCAAATTAAATTCCAAAATCAAAACCAAAGTATTTTGCAAACCAAACGAATATTCCTAGTTTAACTCCCTAAGTTATACTAAAATGTTTTTTTTTCTCAATCATGCATACACAACGCATCACTGACGAATATACGTGGAAAGCATGTCGCTTACACGTGAGTCTGAGTGTAGTAGTGGGTATAGCGTTCGACTTTCGCGGTGTAGGTTCGAAATGAAGCTTTTCAACTTAATTTTAACAGTTTTTACTAAAGAATTCAGTTTTATATAAATGTTAACTGATTACATCAACACACTTGATGTCCAGTGAATAACCTAGATAAGAAATGTTTAATTCACTTGATTCACTTGAATTTGTTTCCATATTGAAAAAATGTTTTTGTTTTGTTTTGATTTCTCGTTCTAAGTACTTGCAATTATTGATGATAAGAAAATGTAAACTAATCTCCGGTAGCCGTTAGTATTATTACTCAATATTGGAAGGCGGATTGTTCGAATTTCGAACTCTGGCCTTTTTCCCGGTTTCTGGGGAGTATTACCGGACGCATTATCACCTATATATCAATCGAAGGTTTCATCAATAATCGATAACTATCGATGATCGATAATTATTGTAAATAATTGATAATAATAATAATTGGTAATCGGTAATTATATCAATAATAATTCTTGACAATCGATGATCGCATAGTCCAGTAAGTGCGGCACCGATCGAGCTAGTCTTACTTTCTATGTGACGAGTTTTTCTTCAAAGTTTTCCGTTCATGTTTCATAACAGACTGAATAGCCCAACAACACTTATAAGTTTAAGCTTAAAATTTCGTCTCAATGAAGGGATTGGGAACTGTTCAGTATGTCTGTCAACGCATTAGAATAGAATGACCATTGGTTTCGCTAACCGATGTGAGTCATTTAAGTGTCGCCAATTACTAGTAAAATTGCGTACAGCAATAGAAGCATTCACGATTCAATGTCAAGATCAAGACGTTAAAGGCATTTCTTTTTGTTTTGCAGAAAATCATTTACCCGAACTACTGTGGCTTTCCTAAACTGAACTCAAAATAAGTTTTCATATTCGGTGTGGTATAGTCGAACCGTCAATCAACATCGTCAAATATCTTCAACTCCACGATAGAAACATATCTGTAAGTAAAATGAGTGTGCATATTAGTCTTCGTTTATCTGGCTTTGTATTTCATTTTCACCTATCCCATCGATGAAAAATAAAATTTTAATTTGGTAGGACCATTGATATAATATAGGGTAGATAAGTAATGTCAAAGCAACTTTATGCGGAATGTGAGTTTTATTGATAAGCGAAAAAGGCTGCCCATATAAAAGCACAGCCAGTAAAAAAATGTAAGCAGAAAGATTTCTTTTCACAGTCTTTTGCGAGATTAGAATAGAATGACCATTGGTTTCGCTAACCGATGTGAATCATTTAAGTGTCGCCAATTACTAGTAAAATTGCGTACAGCAATAGAAGCATTCACGATTCAATGTCAAGATCAAGACGTTAAAGGCATTTCTTTTTGTTTTGCAGAAAATCATTTACCCGAACTACTGTGGCTTTCCTAAACTGAACTCAAAATAAGTTTTCATATTCGGTGTAGTATAGTCGAACCGTCAATCAACATCGTCAAATATCTTCAACTCCACGATAGAAACATATCTGTAAGTAAAATGAGTGCGCATATTAGTCCTCGTTTATCTGGCTTTGTATTTCATTTTCACCTATCCCATCGATGAAAAATAAAATTATAATTTGGTAGGACCATTGATATAATATAGGGTAGATAAGTAATGTCAAAGCAACTTTATGCGGAATGTGAGTTTTATTGATAAGCGAAAAAGGCTGCCCATTTAAAAGCACAGCCAGTAAAAAAAAATGTAGGTAGAAAGATACAAATTTCTGAGAACCCGATGTTGTGGGAATGTTAAATTAATCTTAAGGCCACAAATAAGAAATGTTTTCAATGTCGAAAGCCTTGCCATATTTAATGGCTACTAAAAACTTTGAATTGAAAGCGAATTTATCGCAAGAGTAGAAAATAAGCAGAAAAAAACTTTATCAAAAAACACGAAAAATTGAATAAATTTGCCCCACAATTTACACTTTGCTCTATTTCACGCACTTCAACATTTTAATTAATAACAATACAGCTGATTTCGTTGTTATACAACTCATCAGTGCACCTTTATCATCGATAATCATGTGCATATCAGCTGCCGTACTGTTTAAGACTGAACACAGATCCAAACATATACGACCACTCTTCGCAAAAAAGTACCGTAGAAACAGAACAAAGCGCGTCCATGTAGGCAAACTCATTCTAGACGTTTCGAAATTATTTTCAATATTTTTGATCGCAAACCAATGCCGATTTTGGCAAAAAATCTTTAAATTGAACTAAGATGGAATAGTTCGATGTTAAATTGAGGTCAATTTAACATCGAACTATTCCATCTTAGTTCAATTTAAAGATTTTTTGCCAAAATCGGCATTGGTTTGCGATCAAAAATATTGAAAATAATTTCGAAACGTCTAGAATGAGTTTGCCTACATGGACGCGCTTTGTTCTGTTTCTACGGTACTTTTTTGCGAAGAGTGGTCGTACATGTTTGGATCTGTGTTCAGTCTTAAACAGTACGGCAGCTGATATGCACATGATTATCGATGATAAAGGTGCACTGATGAGTTGTATAACAACGAAATCAGCTGTATTGTTATTAATTAAAATGTTGAAGTGCGTGAAATAGAGCAAAGTGTAAATTGTGGGGCAAATTTATTCAATTTTTCGTGTTTTTTGATAAAGTTTTTTTCTGCTTATTTTCTACTCTTGCGATAAATTCGCTTTCAATTCAAAGTTTTTAGTAGCCATTAAATATGGCAAGGCTTTCGACATTGAAAACATTTCTTATTTGTGGCCTTAAGATTAATTTAACATTCCCACAACATCGGGTTCTCAAATTTTAAATTTAGGTCAATTTAACATCGAACTATTCCATCTTAGTTCAATTTAAAGATTTTTTGCCAAAATCGGCATTGGTTTGCGATCAAAAATATTGAAAATAATTTCGAAACGTCTAGAATGAGTTTGCCTACATGGACGCGCTTTGTTCTGTTTCTACGGTACTTTTTTGCGAAGAGTGGTCGTACATGTTTGGATCTGTGTTCAGTCTTAAACAGTACGGCAGCTGATATGCACATGATTATCGATGATAAAAGTGCACTGATGAGTTGTATAACAACGAAATCAGCTGTATTGTTATTATTTAAAATGTTGAAGTGCGTGAAATAGAGCAAAGTGTAAATTGTGGGGCAAATTTATTCAATTTTTCGTGTTTTTTGATAAAGTTTTTTTCTGCTTATTTTCTACTCTTGCGATAAATTCGCTTTCAATTCAAAGTTTTTAGTAGCCATTAAATATGGCAAGGCTTTCGACATTGAAAACATTTCTTATTTGTGGCCTTAAGATTAATTTAACATTCCCACAACATCGGGTTCTCAAATTTTAAATTTAGGTCAATTTAACATCGAACTATTCCATCTTAGTTCAATTTAAAAATACAAATTTCTTTTCACAGTATGGAAAATTGCGCCTGTCAATTCCTTCTTAAATACATTTGATTATTTCCGAACATTGCTAGATTCTTCTAAAAAATTATAAAACTGATCGAACCCTGCTGGGTGCTTTGGTGTAACCCATACCACTTAACTAACACACTCCAAACACATTTATATTCCTCACATAAATCAGGGCCCAAACGAAGACCAACATCAATTCTGGCTGAGTGATTATCCAACAGGAAACGTAATTACATTAAATACAGCAAAGATAATCATAATAACAGAAATGTTGTAGGATAATTTAAAATGCAAATAAACTCTTGATTCTATTAGTTTCCACCGAATATTGAAACAGAAACCGAATCGTTAATGTCCATGGCTTATATTCAAGTTGCTTCACAGTCCTCTTAATGCATATAAAGGGAAAAATCAACTTGATTTCTGTCTAGAATATATTAAAAAAAATTGAAAATTAATTCGATTGATCTAGGCACCATATTTCACAAATCCGTTATTTGTCTACGTGAAAAGTGTAATGTAAGGATGATATTCTTTTCATCCTAGCGATGCAAAAATCCTATGAAGCATTGTGAAAATAGCGTTTTTGTTGTCATTTTGAGAGGCGGCATTTTAGATGAGAAAATAATCATTTTCTCCCCTAAAATGGCGAGTTCAGCCATATTGAGTTAGAAAATTATCATTTTCTCACCTAAAATGGCTGAATTCCAAAACATTTATTTTCTTCAAAGTGGACAAAAATGTGGGTTTTCACAAAACGCAAGCATGAAAAACGTTCTGTTCACCTCGGGTAGAAATAGGAAAATTCACCTTGAGCGAAATTGGTGAAATCTGGTATTTAACGTGACTCTTGCACGAACCATTCGGTGATCACTACCGGTTGAAAAACAACTAGTTCAGAAAAGTGAAAGGATTGACGTACAACGGCTTTACACACAAAATGAAGAATTTGCTACGAAAATGACTGCCGAATTAGATAACGTCAACAATCAATGTGAAACATTGGACGAATTGAATACCAAAATCGTCGATACAATAATGGGATTCATGAAATCCAAATGCAAATCCGTCCAAGGGAAAGAATCAAAACTCAGCAGAGAAACGTTAGACCTGATCGCAAGCAGAGCAGAGTTGGTAAAAAACGGAGGGCGAGATTCGGTGGAATACCGGAACTTGTCTAAAAGTATCAACAAAGCAAGGAGATCAGATGAAAGAAAATATAATGTCCAATTGGCTCAAAACATAATTGAAGCTAACTGCAATATGAAAATCCTACGGAGAAAAATGACAAACGCCAAAAAAGAAATCTTCAAATTACGAGACAAAACAGGAACGATCCAAACGGATCGAAATGCGATATTAAACATTGCAACAGAATTTTATGAGAATTTGTTTTCTTCAGCAAGACAGAGTCCAACGGAAGAAACCAAAGATAGACCAATAATAAGAAACGTGGGATCGGAGGATATGCCCGACATAACTGTTGATGAAGTCAAGGCCGCAGTAGCCGAGATGAAAAACAAAAAGTCTCCCGGAGAAGATGGTGTTCCAGTGGAAGCCATTAAACTGGGTGGAGACTCCTTATTAAAGGCAATCACGGCTTTGTTTAATAAATGTCTCCAATGGGAAGAAGTACCAGAAGCCTGGGAAAATGCGGTAATTACATTGCTGCATAAAAAAGGAGACATAACAAAGCTGGAAAATTACCGGCCCATAAGCCTATTGTCAACACTCTACAAGTTGTTTATGAAAATCATTACGAAGAGGAACACTAACAAGTTCGACTTCTACCAACCTGTTGAACAAGCTGCTTTCAGATCTGGTTTCAGCACAAACGACCATTTGCAGGTGATGAGAACGCTTATTGAGAAGTGTCGTGAATACAACATCGACATAGTCTTGCTATTCATAGACTTCGAAAAAGCTTTCGATTCAGTGGAAACATGGTCGATATTGGACGCATTAGACGAATGTAGAGTAGACTCAAGGTACTCCAACACAATTCGATATGTGTACAAAAATGCTACTTCATGTATAAAACTTCATAAGAGCACGGAGAAATTCAGAATCGGCCGAGGTGTAAGGCAGGGTGACACTATTTCACCGAAATTATTCACGGCGATTCTGCAGAGTGTTTTTAGGAAGTTAAACTGGAGTAAAATGGGAATAAAGATAAATGGAGAGTACCTGAGCAATCTCCGCTTCGCTGATGACATTGTACCGATAGCAGCGAATATAGGTCAGGCTCAGCTTATGCTACAACAGTTAAGTGAAGAGGCAATCAAAGTTGGCCTCAAGATGAACTTATCGAAAACAAAAGTCATGACCAACATCAGGGACGATAGAGAAATCAAAATTGGTGACACTGTCATTGAACGAGTCGACAGCTATGTATATCTAGGACATAAACTGAAGTTAGGTCTGGACAACCAGACTGCAGAAATAAGACGTAGGATTGGTCTTGCATGGGCAGCGTTCGGAAAACTCAGACTAATTTTCAAAAGCAAAATGAATAATAGTCTGAAACGCAAAGTTTTCGACACTTGTGTCCTTCCAGTGCTCACTTATGGAGCGGAAACGTTAACTTTAACGAAAGCATCCGAAGATAAATTGAGAGTGACACAAAGAGCCATGGAACGGAGTATGCTTGGAATAACACTCAGAGACAGAATGACGAATCAATTGATTTGGTGAAATTTTTGTTTTTCGGTGCGTTTTTCTTTTTGATCACTAGATAAAAACGAAAAACACCAGCCAGGTGATTGTTGATTTTTAAAGTATTTGACGACGAAAAAATTATCTGGATTATTTGATAGCTGAGGCGATCGACATTTGACAATATGGCCCATGTATGCAACCGCGATTCATGTCCGACGGCAAATGTTACTGGACCGAAAACAAGTTGCATCAAGTGCAAGAAAATGTGTTATTTGCTGTGCTACGGTGCTGAAAAATCATCGATTGGAATGATACGTTTTAAACTGCTGCAGGATCTGACGATTTATGTTGAAACAGCAAATGCTCAAGTCGCTTGTGGTGATTGTGTTTCGGAAGGCAACGTAGCAATACAAACGAAAATACAACTGACCCAAAAAACTGAAACGAAAGAGTCTGGAGTGGATGACGTAACGAATGCCCAATTGATGGAAGCACTGAAGACTGGATTTATGGATCTGAAAGAGCATATAAACGTCAACGTGGAAAAGAATAAATCAGACGTGAAGCAGTGCATGAACGAAATATCGGAAACGGTAAAGAAGGCATCGACGGTTACTGAACCACTGAATGGATCCTTCAATAGGCCGTTGTACTCGTCTGTTTTACAAAGCAGAAGGAAAATTGTTTTTACGACACCGGCTTCCAACAAACGTAAGCGACCTGATGAAAATGAAAATGGAATCGACTGTGATAAAAACAAGACGACGAAAAAACTGAACACTGCGGTCCCGAAGCCAATGCTGGGGCGCAGCGAAGCTGTTATTGGACTGAAACCGAAAGCAATGGAACGAAGAAGAAATGGTTTAGAAAAATCTCTGCGTGTTGGCGGCTTAGATCCCTCAGTTACAGTGGACGTGCTTTCTGATTACATAGTAAAGAACACTTCGCTTACGGACAAATCTAAGTTTCGTTGCACGATGCTGGTTAAAAGAGGACAAGACCTAAGTGAACTTACGTATGTGTCGGCAAAAGTTGATGTGGCATCTGAAGATTTTAATATTCTGATGAATGACCTGTGGCCGAATTATGTCACAGTGCGTGAATTTGTGCGAATTAACAAACGAAACCAGCGACAAACTGAAAACGATGAAATGAATCCAAATAAGGCTCAACGGATGAATGATGAAAATTTAGACGAAGCATCGACGAGCTCAACGAACGATGCTAATTTAATTGACTTGAATTCTCAATTGGGGTTTCGAGAAGGAGAAGCTATGGAAGTGTTGAATTAAGTAATCAGAAACGGACAATTCCAAATGAATCACGACCCATGGTACAATCACTGATAACGAGCTTTATTACAAATAATGAAATTGACGAGAATCTGACAAGTGGATTACATCCGAGATTTGATGATGTGACGATTCTGATGAAGAGAACCAGTGAAACGAAAAATTTGGTAGACATTTCATACTTACCGATTTATTATAACAATGTGAGGGGCGTCACTAGCAAAAATAATCTCTGCACGAAAATTGAGCTGGCAATATACAAAATTTTGATTTTTACGGAGACTTGGCTAAGTAGAAGGATATCTAGCAGTCTATATTTTCCTAGTACATTTAAAGTTTATCGTAATGACAGAATTGTTCCGAATTCAATGAGAAGATATGGTGGTGTAGCAGTCATCGTTCATCAAGAACTACGACATCAACGTTTAAAGCTTAAAGAACAGGACGAAAGTGTGGAATGTGTAGCGGTTGAAATAAAATTGAAGCCGATATCATTGATTGTGTATGCTGCGTACATGAGAATTTTCGATCCAGAAGTGGCTGAGAAACATATCGTAAATATAAAAGAATTGTGTAACACGTACGGTACACACAGAATTATGGTGATTGGAGACTTTAACATGAGTTCGGTGAGATGGAGGCTGGATAAAAGTGCTGAGTATTACCTGCCGACGAATGTTGATACGAACATGGAACATTTCTTAGCCGAAATGCACGATTTGCCATTCTTTCAATTGTCAAATGTAAAAAACAAGTATCACAACGTTCTCGATTTGGTTTTTGTAAATGACTTGGGAGATGTGGAACTGTCAGTTGATCAATCGAAAATTATTGGAACAATTCAACAGGATGTATCTCATGTGCCTTATGAAATTGCTTTCGAATATTGTAAGAGGGGTACTTCAATGAACACCGTTGAGAAAGAAGTCATCTGCTACAAAACTGGCAACTATGAACGCATCATAGAGGAACTGGGTGCAGTGAATTTCACGAGTGAATTAAACAACCGAGATGTCGATTCTGCATTTGATTTTTTCTATTCGACGATAAATGCTTTGGTAGCCGCCAATGTACCAAAGAGAAAAATTACAGTCAATCTGAATAGACCGGAATGGTGGACAAATGAATTACAACGACTGAAAAACAGACGAGACAAACTGTTTAAAAGAAATCGGAATAGTACTGAATATATGGAGGTGCTAAACAAGTTCGACGAACTGTCATCAACTTTGTTTGATCATTATGTTGATGAAGTGCAAGACAGTATAAGTGACGATCCAGCGGCGTTTTGGAAGTTTGCCAAACGGAATAGCAGATCATCGTCTTACCCTAATGAAATGTATTATAAAGACACTACAAAGCAATCAACCGAAGGAATAGTGCAGTTATTTGCTGACTTTTTTGAAGGAAATTATGTGGAAGATGATGAGCAGTGGCTGTTTGAAAATGTCTACAACGCGCCAGAGGCACCACAAGAAGTTGACATTACTCGCGAAGACATCGAATTAGCGATCCATTCGCTGAAGTGGAAGGGAGGTATTGGTCCTGATCAAACGTCACCCTTTTTTCTCAAAAAGTGTATCGAAGTTGTAGCACTACCGTTGTGGCTGTTGTGGCAAAAGACTTTCGAGACTGGGAACATTCCTCAGAAGGTAAAACTTTCGCGTGTGATACCGGTGTTTAAAAAAGGAAAAAAGACAAACATAGAGAACTACAGGGTGGTGGCAATTGGTTCAAGCATTTTAAAGATTTTTCAACGAGCCAGTAAGCTTCACCTTACAATGATTGTAGAACCGCATGTGAGTGACTCACAACATGGATTTCGACCAAAAAGATCTGTTACGACAAACCTATTGTGTCAATCAATTGCGACACATGAAGCGTTCGAGCGTGGAATTCAATTGGACACGTTTATAGGCGATTTTGAAAAGGCTTTCGATCGGGTGTTTCATCGATTTTTGGTTGGTAAAATGGCAAAGTTTTCCATTGGACCAAAGACAGCTAGATGGTTATATGAAATTGTTCGTCAAATAAGATATTATGTCCAGATTGGTGAAACAAAATCGCGTGAATATGAAGCAACATCGGGTATTGTTCCTGGAAGCATTTTGGGACCAATTTTGTTCACAATGTTTATCAATGATGTGGTGGAAGTAGTGATACATGCGATGGTGTTGTTGTTTGCAGATGATATGAAAGCATCAATGATGATATATGATATGAATGACAGTCTGAGATTTCAAAGCGACATAGACAGGATTTATCAGTGGACCGTGACAAATCGACTTCTGTTCAATGTTGGAAAGTGTGCCACATTCACGGCTTGCAGAGCATCGAATAATGTGGAAACGAAGTACAAGCTTGGAAATCATGACTTGCAAAAGAAAGAAGAGGTTTGTGATCTGGGACTAAACGTTGATAAAAGATACAATTTAATTCATCATATGGAACTAACAACAATGAAGGCCCGTCAAATGGTTGGTTACATAAAGATGAAGTCGAACGGAAAGTTTAAAGAAAAGACGCTAAGAATACTGTATTGTGCATATGTGAGATCGAGGCTAGAGTTCGCATCTGTAATATGGAGTCCATATCAAGGAGTGTATAAAGATGACATTGAAGAGGTGTAAGACGTTGAAATTGCAGCCTTTGTACGTGCGAAGACAAATCGCGGACGCCATGTGTGCTTATGATATTTATACGGGACACTCAAATGTTGAAATTTTGAAGTCGAAATTCGTGAGGTCAAGGTCGGTGAGACAATTGAGGCATAGTAGGTTGTTGGAGGAAAAGTTTTTCAGTGTAGACTATTTGATGAATCAGCCCATATCTCGTTTAATAGCTTTTGTAAATCAGTATGCAGAGATGGTTGTAAATTCGAGGTCGAGGTGTGAATTTAGAATTAAGCTTGAAAATGTAATGTTAAATCTAGTGATAGATTGATGTAAATGAATATTCAGCCAATTTGTTGGCGGTGAAATAAAGAAAGAAAGAAAGAAAGAAAGGAATAACACTCAGAGACAGAATGACGAATCAATGGATTCGACAACAAACCAGGGTCGTTGATGTCATGGAAAGAATAGCATCTCTGAAATGGAGCTGGGCGGGACATATTGCAAGAAGGACAGACGAACGTTGGACCAAAAAGATCATGAACTGGCGACCATATAAAAGACGAGCTATAGGTAGACCACCAGAGAGATGGACAAACGGAATTAAGAATATTGCAGGTACAAACTGGCAGCAAATGGCAATGGATCGTACGAAATGGAAAGAAGTTGGAGAGGCCTACATCCAGCAGTGGATAGAAACAGGCTGAAAAAGAAGAAGAAGAAGAAGAAATTGGTGAAATTTTCTATTTTCCACTTGATTAACAAATAACTATCTTTTACCAGCAATAGAAGTCAAACTTTGACCGGACTCAACTCATTTAGTTACGTCAGTGCGATTACTCAAACATTTCTCCATCATTCAATAAAACATAGCTAACGCCGACCCGTACGAAACACCTATTCGTATCAAAAGCCTTTAATGTGAAACTCTTCATTTCTCTTACTTCATTTTCTTCTCTGCTGAAAAACTATTCTTCCTTTTAAATCACTTACATTATCCACTCTTTGCCTTGTTATCATATACAATTAAATTGCCGGAGGCAATATAGACAGCCCCGTACGAAGTCAAATTTCATAAATTCCTATTTAAACAGCTATATACCGCTATATTTACCTATATTTCACTGTAAATAAACATTTCACAGAGGAATATGCTATTATATAGCTCTATATGCCTGTATATAGCTCAATATAGCTGTATATAGGTATATATAGATGTCCATATATGGAATCCCTGAAACCCCTCACACTTAACACATTATTTCCATGTTAACAGAAACTCTCTAAGCATCATTTTTCCCACTTTATATCACTTTTAATAAAATCCAATATGGCCGCCGGCAGCCATTTTGTTAGGAAACCGAAAATAGTACCGACGCTTTACATTCGTTAATACCTTTCAAACAAAAAAAAAATCATGAAATTCGGTCAAAATTTACTCGAGATATTGACAAAATACTCCACGTTCACTGTACGGCCGAGTAGCCAGATAAGAGCTCACTCCAAGAGACCTAGCTCACGCTCCGGAGAACATAATTTCATAAACTTTTTTTTCCCTGATTGGTACGGTCAATACCTATCTAATAAAGCTTAAACGAAATATGTTCAAATTTGGCCGACCTACAAGCAAAAACTGCTTGCCGCCCTGTGACTGTTTCACACCAAGGGGTCTAACTCACAAGTCGGTCATCCGATTTCCATAAACTTTTTTTTTGTCGATCGGTATTGTAAATACCTTTTATTTGACGTATCACTTACAAGTTTAACGTTTAAATGTCCGGAGATATCTTCGAAAAACCGTAAAGCACTTATTGGGCCACAGCTCGGGAGGGGTCGATCCAAAATCACTCATCTTCGAACTTAGCCTGTCTTTTGACATTACCAAACGGGAATAAAAAGAATTTTCAAAATCGGATGCGTTTTACTCAAGTTATCGTGCAGACAGACAGACGGACAGACGGACGGACATTTTTTTTTCGCGGATTTGGCATCTCTAGACAACCACAATAGGTTTCCCCTTACTCAGGGAGTCCAATTCGACGTGTTACAAACGTATGCGTAAACCTATAAGACCCCAGTACTTCGTACGGGTCTAAAAATCACTACTCACTGCAATCATCGTTGCCTTGGTGACTTGTTAGGCCATGAACCAAAAACCACAGTGATTAAGAAAAAAAAAATATCACAAACTTGCCAGAACATCGCTAAAGAATTTGACATATATATACAGAAACACTTCTAGGTCTTTAGTCTCAACAAATCCCTTCTAATGACCTTCGTATAAACCAGAAGTTACAGTCGAAGAAATTTAGTTTTCGGGTTTTCCAAAGGTATTAATCTTATTTAACCCACACTTTATCCCACAACAATGGAATCCACAAATTTAAATTTAGTTAACACAGCGGTCACAATGATGGCGCTGCAGTCACGATTTCAAAATGTGATATAGGGTGGATAAACTAAATTTTGGTCTTAGCTACATTTTCTCTTGGTTTTTAATTATTACATCAGGCTTCTAAATTAAGAGTAAATTTATGCAATATAAACCGTTTGAGTTTGAAAAAAGATGTTTTGTATCAGTGAACGATATAGGAAAGCGTTCAGTACGTCTCAACAAACAAAAGAACGTAAAACATATTTGTATATTTAGCCACCCTACGTCCGTCATCGCTTCTATTGTCTTCAAAAACATATTGTGTGCTTGTCATGATATGTATCAGACGTTTGTTTATTTATGTGTCTCATCTAAAATGCTGGCCAGCAAAATTTTGATCATTAAATTCAACGGCAAAATTGATCTAAATGTTAAAATAATTGTGAATAATAGTGAAGTTAATGTGGTTTTGTTTTCTCTTCATAAAGGAATTTGCATCAGTTCGATGTAAAGTGCGGAGCACCATTAGAAAAAAAACTTGTCGCTGAAGAATGATCAAAAAGTTGCTGGACGCAATAGCTTCAACTAATGCTTTGCAGGATATAGAATCAAAATTAGAGAAACACCAAGAAACACCATTTGAAATCTTCACAATCATCATTTCAACTAAAGGCTTTTTTTAAACGAAACGCAGATTCGGAACATTCTTTTTGCAAAATTACAATTTGGAATAGTAAATAAATTCAACTCTTTGTATAAGTGAAGCTCATGATTGAGCTCAAGCATGAAAACAGAATCTGGTCAGGAATAAGGTAAGAATATGAATATATGACGAACTTCAAAGTTCATGATTTATAAATGCCTGCTCATGCAGTTATGCTTGCTGTTACGATTTTCAAAGAATTTTAAAATCAAACAGAAGTACAATTTCCAAATCGGTTTTCTATTTATTTTATTGTATTTCCGACCTCGTTCTAGAGTAATAAAGTTTTCTGTGGATCATTTGTAACTTCATGAAAATATTAAGATGGAAAACCTCAGAAACATTCACATAAAAACTATGTTTTCCTAACTAGTGTTGAAATAGTTTTTTTGCATTCATTAGGAATAGCTATTTTGCTAACAAGTTAGTAAATGGGCTTCTTTTGCGCACTAGATGTGAGTTTGCCGATACGATCGGAGCGAGTTCGGCAACACATCGTGTGCGCAAAACCCCATTTACTAACGTGTTAGCAACAAGATTTTATCTACTGTTAGTTGAAATATTCATAATTTTCAAGCAAAACACATCAACTCAAAATCCTACTTCACATGATCGTAGTAGGATTCTGTCAGTTGCGTGCGCATAAGTTTCTATATTGGTTATATGCTTAAGGCATATAACCAATATATAAACTTATGCGCACGGAAATTTTCGTGTGTAAATTGACTGTCTTTGCTAACTAGATTCATGCTGAAAATTATGAATTTTTTCAACTTACAGTAGATAAAATAACTACTGGACAGTCGAGACGGTTTACTTGTAGTCCGAAATTATATTTTGGCTTCGTAGAACACAGATAAACACAAGAGGAATTATATGATATGCGGTACATACTGTCCCGTACAATCTTTTTCTAAATAAAAAGTTGGACTAAGTGTTGCTTTTTTTGACAAAAAAATCTTCTGGAAGTTTATCCATCCACACAGCAGTGAAGTATCGCCAAAGTCAAATCTACAATATTGTATTATTTGGTGATTTGTCATATTTTGGAGTTTCTTCACACTTTGGCGATTTTTCTTGACAATTCATCATATTTAGTTGATTTGTTAAATCATCAAGAAAAGTCTCAGAAGTGTGAAGATACGCCATAAAGACAAATTTTCAATTCTCTATGATCCTTGGAGTTTCTTTACTATTGGGCGATATTTCTTGGTTTTTCTTCACAATATGACGATTTTTCTTGTTGATTTTTCAAATCAACCATAATCAACCATAATGATGAATTGCCAAGAAGAGTCGATAGAGTGTTAAGAAGAGAAAAATCGCCAGAGTGTGAGGAAACGCCAAAGTGAAAAAATACGTTTTTGAAATGTCTTTACATTATCTTTCGTAAAATGATAGTTTCCTCGGGATCTTTCGTTAAAGTATGAATTGCCCAGGATGGATCAAGATGCCTTTACTTTACCTGACGTAAAATAAGAGTTTCCTTAGGATCGAACCAGGCAGTATTTCGTAACCTTTATAAAAGGATAGATTCACTAGCATCGAACAAATGCCGCCTTTGCGATACCTTTCGTAAAAGGATAAATTTCCAAGGATTGAACAAAATCATCATCATTTGTGGTTGATTTGTTTAATCACCACGAAGAATTGCCAAAGTGTGAAGAAACGCAACAAAGACAAATTTATCATTCTTTGTTTCTGTCGGCGTTTCTTCACACTTTGCCGATTTTTTATTTTTGGCGATTCTTCACGAGAATCTTGATTCACGACGGCTACGAGCTTTAGCGAAAAAGAATGTTGTTCCGATCCAAATCTGAGAGCGAACCTCCGTTTCGTTTAAAAAAAGCCTCAGTTGAAATGATGTTGATGAAGATTTCAAATGGACGGCTCTTGGTGTTTCTCTAATTTTTATTCTATATCCTGCAAAGCATTAGTTGGACCTACTGCGTCCAGCAACTTTTTGATCATTCTTAAGCGACAAGTTTTTTTTTCTAATGGTGCTCCGCACTTTACATCGAGTTGATGCAAATATTAGTTTATATCACATTAACTTCACTATTATTCACAATTATTGTAACATTTAGATCAATTTTGTCGTTGAATTTAATGATCAAAATTTTGCTGGCGAGCATTTTAGATGAGACACATAAATAAACAAACTTCTGATACATATCATGACAAGCGCACAATATGTTTTTGAAGACAATAGAAGCTATGACGGACGTAGGGTGGCTAAATGTACAAATATGTTTTACGTTCTTTTGTGTGTTGAGACGTACTGAACGCTTTCCTATATTGTTCACTGATACAAAACCTCTTTTTTCAAACTCAAACGGTTTATATTGCATAAATTTACTCTTAATTTAGAAGCCTGATGTAATAATTAAAAACCAAGAGAAAATGTAGCTAAGACCAAAATTTAGTTTATCCACCCTATATCACATTTTGAAATCGTGACTGCAGCGCCATCATTGTGACCGCTGTGTTAACTAAATTTAAATTTGTGGATTCCATTGTTGTGGGATAAAGTGTGGGTTAAATAAGATTAATACCTTTGGAAAACCCGAAAACTAAATTTCTTCGACTGTAGTTCCATAGTTAGTGATTTTCGACTTGATAAAAACCTGTACTCCCGATCACTTGATCTAACCACCGCTTTTACATTACTTATGAGACGTATACAGCTGCACATATTAATACAGACGCTATGGAACAAGGCGTGGGAACGAGTAGGTCGACAGCATGTTATTGCTGGAATCGATGGTAAATGGGTCACTGATGAAATATAGTTTGGGTGATAGGCTTGATTTTTGGTCATTCTCGGGTTATGGGCATCCTAACCTCAAAAATTGTGGTTTTTCACATACTTGACATCACAGAGCGGAAAGTACTAAAAATTAAATTATAGTTTCTTCGGCAATTCGTCAGAGTATTGAATTCTGCACAAAAGTCTCCATACAAGTAAATTCGCAGAAAATACAGGGTGGTCAGTACGATGCCTCGAAATTGTAAAAAATCGATTTTTTCTCATTTTTCCGCAGATTTTAGCATATATGCCTCAGATATCAATGGAAAAAATATTGTTTCTTCGCTGTTCGTTAGATAATTAAATTTCGGACAGAAGTTCACTCAAAAGTCACCCTGTAGAAAATACAGGGTGGTCAATACAATTTTTTAAAGTTGAAGAAATTTCGGATTATTGTGAGCCAGACGGCATGGAGAACGGACGTGTTCTGTGTTCTTACGTCGCTCTCTAAAATGCGTTTTCGTCTTGCATTGTGCTACAAAATTTTGATTTTGTGAATTTGTAATTCAATAATTGTAATTCAACAATATAATTAGTCCATTTAGATTTGTTTTCCTGTACTTGTCTATTTTTTTTTGCTGTGATTTTATACAAGTATTCATGTGTCATGTTCGTTTGCTTTTGTATAAAAGTGGTGCGTACAAAGAAGTTCATTGTTCTTTTGTATGTGGTCATGCGGTTTTCATTTCAACTTTTGTTTTCTCGGGTTTATAACCTAAATTCATTGTGAGCTGTCTCACGACAATAAATAGTTCTAATCGAGCTATGAAATGAATTAAACGATGCCCCAGTCGGGCTTTGTCTCACGGAGAAATAGTTCTAATCGAACTATTAAATGAATTAAACGATGCCCCAGTCGGGCTTTGTCTCACGGCGAAATAGTTCTAATCGAGCTATAGCGATTAATTACATCGTGCCCAAGTCGGGCTTTGTCTCACAACAAAAAATAGTTCTAGTCGAGCTATGCAACGAAACCCTAGTCGGGTTTTGTGTAACAAATGTCCCTAGTCGGTCTATGTAATAATAATAATAAATAAAAAAAAAAAAAACGTAAGCCCTGGTCGGGCCCTGTCTCACGACAAAATTCACGGCTCTAGTCGAGCTAAGTAGAAATTGAACATATCAGGCCTTGTCGGGATTTGGTACACGACGAATTTCTAGTCGAGCTATGTAAAAGAGAACAAGTCGAGCTTTGTTAATAGCAATTGGAGTTCCAGAAGGAATATTCGCTTGTAAGCGTTCCACGTAATCGTTTGTTTGTGTAATTACTACTACACACCCACTACAGGTGCCAATGCCGAGCATTTGTACATTTGTAGGTATAATTGCTTGGGTAACATCACCATTAACATACGGTAACATCAAAATAGTGCACTGAAGGGATATTCTTAACTACATGCCTGTAGTATGGAAAGTTTCCGCTCTAAATACATATGCAGTGCACGTCGGCACCAACTTTTTATAAATTTATTTTTCCAAAAGGGTGAGCACAATGGGCCCACAGGCGGCCTAAGTGCAGTATGACTGGGTAACTAGTCATACGCCCTATTTAATAAATAAAATAACCAAGGACTTCGAGACGGATGACGTTCACGACGAACTGCGACGCATCCAGGAAGAACACAGTAAAACTTTGTGCTTTATAAAAAAATTTCGGCATGTATTCAGTTTAAACATTTTACTTATAAGGCCGAGAACGGACAAAGCTCAATCAGCAAATCCGAAATCTACAGAGTCGGCTGTCAGAGGTTCAGGACAACAGTTACGTCGGCGTTAATAATGAGGTAAGCACATTTTACGTAAGTAATTGAGTGAACTCAATTTCCTGTTGGTGATAAGAAACAAAACACATCAATCTATAGTCTATATAGACTATAGTCGAATATACCAAGGTAAATATAGTGAGGAGGTAATGCCATATAAAACCGAATCAGATGTGCGGTGGCACGAAAGTTCGATATAAACGCCATGTCATCCCTTCGTTGAAAGCAAAAAATGGAATAGAAAGTCGGTCCATCTGTTGTGAGATAGTGAAAATATTTTTGTGAAATATTTGTGAAGTAGATCGTAGTCAACCATTTTAAAAAAAGATGTCATTCGCGTCGAACTTATGTGCTAGACCGCGCGTCTGAACGGCATTACCTCCTCACTATATTTTTATTTACCTTGGAATATACTCGATGTACTCGATATACTAAACTATTTTCGATACATTGACAAACACTCTTACTTACAGTCTTTTTCTCAATCTCTTATTTTTCTTATTTAACGCCACGTTAAACGTTGAAAAAAATGTCTCAATTTATTATTTGTTCTTTGTTTGTTTTCACCTAAAGCTATTAGGTATCATGATTATGCCGCGTTCCGTGCTGTTTTTGAATCCTCTTTGATAGTTGGAGTAATGATGAGGCTCAACTCGAAATTTCAATGTCTTAATGAATTTATTCTTTCATTTTCCACTAAAGATAAATCCAATCATAAGGCAGTTGGAGAGCGAATTGGCGAAGTGTCGCGAAATAATAGACACTCAAAGAAAAATTATGGAAGAATTGGATGAGAATATAGAATGCCAACGACAAACAATCGAAAATTTGACGAAAAAATTGTCAAATCACGCATCCATTGCCATCCATCCATCCACGTCTGTAAGCAGTTCCATCGAAACCAGGGACGTGGAAAACTTGGCTGTTGAGCGACTAAAGACAGAGATATACAGTTTAAAGTGAGTAGAATTTTCTTACCAAATGCAAGATTGTCTAAAAAGTGTCCTAGTTGACAGCTGCCAAATAGAGTACTATTTTGTACTTTTTGTTGAGTGTAATGGAAACTTAACGCTCAGGAAACCGAAAAATATTTCTTCTTTTGCAAATTTAATAAATTTTTTAAAAATTTCATGCAATTCTGAGACAAAAAATTTTTAATTTTACTTTTTTGGCCATACATTATGACCAAAAAATGGCATTGTTACAAAAAATTTAAAAAAAAATCTCTTCAAATTCTATGAAATTTTAACTGTATGTATGAAATGCTAATCAAACCATATAGAAAAAATTTCATGCAATTCTGAGACAAAAATTTTTTAATTTTACTTTTTTGGCCATACATTATGACCAAAAAATGGCATTGTTACAAAAAATTTAAAAAAAATTCTCTTCAAATTCCATGAAATTTTAACTGTATGTATTAAATGCTAATCAAACCATGTATAGAAAAAATTTCATGCAATTCTGAGACAAAAATTTTTTAATTTTACTTTTTTAACCATACATTATGACCAAAAAATGGCATTGTTACAAAAATTTTTAAAAAAAATCTCTCAAATTCCATGAAATTTTAACTGTATGTATGAAATGCTAATCAAACCATATAGCGAAAAAATTTCATGCAATTCTGAGACAAAAAATTTTTAATTTTGCAATTCTGAGACAAAAATTTTTTAATTTTACTTTTTTGGCCATAGATTATGACCAAAAAATGGCATTGTTACAAAAAATTTAAAAAAAATTCTCTTCAAATTCCATGAAATTTTAACTGTATGTATGAAATGCTAATCAAACCATATAGCCAAAATTTCATGCAATTCTGAGACAAAAATTTTTAATTTTACTTTTTTGGCCATACATTATGACCAAAAAATGGCAATGTTACAAAAAATTTAAAAAGATTCTCTCCAAATTCCATGAAATTTTAACTGTATGTATGAAATGCTAATCAAATTATATAGCCAAAATTTCATGCAATTCTGAGACAAAAAATTTTTAATTTTACTTTTTTGGCCATACATTATGACCAAAAAATGGCATTGTTACAAAAAATTTAAAAAAAAATCTCTCCAAATTCCATGAAATTTTAACTGTATGTATGAAATGCTAATCAAACCATATAGCCAAAATTTCATGCAATTCTGAGACAAAAAATTATTAATTTTACTTTTTTGGCCATACATCATGACCAAAAAATGGCATTGTTACAAAAAATTAAAAAAAAAATCTCTCCAAATTCCATGAAATTTTAACTGTATGTATGAAATGCTAATCAAACCATATAGCCAAAATTTCATGCAATTCTGAGACAAAAAATTTTTCATTTTACTTTTTTGGCTATACATTATGACCAAAAAATGGATGTATGTATGTATGAAATGCTAATCAAACCATATAGCCAAAATTTCATGCAATTCTGAGACAAAAAATTTTTAATTTTACTTTTTTGGCCAGACATTATGACCAAAAAATGGCATTGTTACAAAAAATTAAAAAAAAAATCTCTCCAAATTCCTTGAAATTTTAACTGTATGTATGAAATGCTAATCAAACCATATAGCCAAAATTTTATGCAATTCTGAGACAAAAATTTTTTAATTTTACTTTTTTGGCCATACATTATGACCAGAAAATGGCATTGTTACAAAAAATTTAAAAAAAAATTCTCTCCAAATTCCATGAAATTTTAACTGGATGTATGAAATGCTAATCAAACCATATAGCCAAAATTTCATGCAATTCTGAGACAAAAAATTTTTAATTTTACATTTTTGGCCATACATTATGACCAAAAAATGGCATTGTTACCAAAAATTTAAAAAAAAATTCTCTCCAAATTACATGAAATTTTAACTGTATGTATGAAATGCTAATCGAACCATATATGGAAAAAATTTCATGCAATTCTGAGACAAAAATTTTTTAATTTTACTTTTTTGGCCATACATTATGACCAAAAAATGGCATTGTACCAAAAATAAAAAAAAATTCTCTCCAAATTCCATGAAATTTTAACTGTATGTATGAAATGCTAATCAAACCATATAGCCAAAATTTCATGCAATTCTGAGACAAAAAATTTTTAATTTTACTTTTTTGGCCATACATTATGACCAAAAAATGGCATTGTAACAAAAATAAAAAAAAATTCTCTCCAAATTCTATGAAATTTTAACTGTATGTATGAAATGCTAATCAAATTATATAGCCAAAATTTCATGCAATTCTGAGACAAAAAATTTTTAATTTTACTTTTTTGGCCATACATTATGACCAAAAAATGGCATTGTAACAAAAATAAAAAAAAATCTCTCCAAATTCCATGAAATTTTAACTGTATGTATGAAATGCTAATCAAATTATATAGCCAAAATTTCATGCAATTCTGAGACAAAAAATTTTTAATTTTACTTTTTTGGCCATACATTATGACCAAAAAATGGCATTGTTACAAAAAATTTTAAAAAAATTCTCTCCAAATTCCATGAAATTTTAACTGTATGTATGAAATGCTAATCAAACCATATAGCCCAAATTTCATGCAATTCTGAGACAAAAAATTTTTAATTTTACTTTTTGGCCATACATGACCAAAAAATGGCATTGTTACAAAAAATTTTAAAAAAATTCTCTCCAAATTCCATGAAATTTTAACTGTATGTATGAAATGCTAATCAAATTATATAGCCAAAATTTCATGCAATTCTGAGACAAAAAATTTTTAATTTTACTTTTTTGGCCATACATTATGACCAAAAAATGGCATTGTAACAAAAATAAAAAAAAATTCTCTCCAAATTCCATGAAATTTTAACTGTATGTATGAAATGCTAATCAAATTATATAGCCAAAATTTCATGCAATTCTGAGACAAAAAATTTTTAATTTTACTTTTTTGGCCATACATTATGACCAAAAAATGGCATTGTAACAAAAATAAAAAAAAATTCTCTCCAAATTCCATGAAATTTTAACTGTATGTATGAAATGCTAATCAAATTATATAGCCAAAATTTCATGCAATTCTGAGACAAAAAATTTTTAATTTTACTTTTTTGGCCATACATTATGACCAAAAAATGGCATTGTAACAAAAATAAAAAAAAAATTCTCTCCAAATTCCATGAAATTTTAACTGTATGTATGAAATGCTAATCAAATTATATAGCCAAAATTTAATGCAATTCTGAGACAAAAAAATTTTAATTTTACTTTTTTGGCCATACATTATGACCAAAAAATGGCATTGTAACAAAAATAAAAAAAAAATCTCTCCAAATTCCATGAAATTTTAACTGTATGTATGAAATGCTAATCAAACCATATAGAAAAAAATTCATGCAATTCTGAGACAAAAAATTTTTAATTTTACTTTTTTGGCCATACATTATGACCAAAAAATAGCATTGTTACAAAAAATTTAAAAAAATTCTCTTCAAATTCCATGAAATCTTAACTGTATGTATGAAATGCATCAAACCATATAGAAAAAAATTCATGCAATTCTGAGACAAAAATTTTTTAATTTTACTTTTTTGGCCATACATTATGACCAAAAAATGGCATTGTTACAAAAAATTTAAAAAAAATTGTCTCCAAATTCCATGAAATTTTAACTGTATGTATGAAATGCTAATCAAACCATATAGCGAAAAAATTTCATGAAATTCTGAGACAAAAAATTTTTAATTTTACTTTTTTGGCCATACATTATGACCAAAAAATGGCATTGTTACAAAAAAATTTTAAAAAAATTCTCTCAAAATTCCATGAAATTTTAACTGTATGAGTGAAATGCTAATCAAACCATATAGAAAAAATTTCATGCAATTCTGAGACAAAAAATTTTTAATTTTACTTTTTTGGCCATACATTATGACCAAAAAATGGCATTGTCACAAAAAGTTTAAAAATAAATTCTCTCCATATCCATGAAATTTTAACTGTATGTATGAAATGCTAATCAAACCATATAGCCCAAATTTCATGCAATTCTGAGACAAAACATTTTTAATTTTACTTTTTTGGCCATACATTATGACCAAACAATGGCATTGTTACAAAAAGTTTAAAAAAAATTCTCTCCAAATTCCATGAAATTTTAACTGTATGTATGAAATGCTAATCAAACCATATAGCCAAAATTTCATGCAATTCTGAGACAAAAAATTTGTAATTTTACTTTTTTGGCCATACATTATGACCAAAAAAATGGCATTGTTACAAAAAATTTAAAAAAAATTGTCTCCAAATTCCATGAAATTTTAACTGTATGTATGAAATGCATCAAACCATATAGAAAAAAATTTCATGCAATTCTGAGACAAACATTTTTTAATTTTACTTTTTTGGCCATACATTATGACCAAAAAATGGCATTGTTACAAAAAATTTTAAAAAAATTCTCTCCAAATTCCATGAAATTTTAACTGTATGTATGAAATGCTAATCAAACCATATAGCGAAAAAATTTCATGCAATTCTGAGACAAAAAATTTTTAATTTTACTTTTTTGGCCAAACCAAAAAATGGCAATGTTACAAAAAATTTAAAAAAAATTCTCTCCAAATTCCATGAAATTTTAACTGTATGTATGAAATGCTAATCAAACCATATAGCCCAAATTTCATGCAATTCTGAGACAAAAAATTTTTAATTTTACTTTTTGGCCATACATGACCAAAAAATGGCATTGTTACAAAAAATTTAAAAAAAATTCTCTCCAAATTCCACGAAATTTTAACTGTATGTATGAAATGCTAATCAAATTATATAGCCAAAATTTCATGCAATTCTGAGACAAAAAATTTTTAATTTTACTTTTTTGGCCATACATCATGACCAAAAAATGGCATTGTTACAAAAAAAATTTAAAAAAATTCTCTCAAAATTCCATGAAATTTTAACTGTATGTATGAAATGCTAATCAAACCATATAGCGAAAATTTCATGCATTTCTGAGACAAAAATTTTTTAATTTTACTTTTTTGGCCATACATTATGACCAAACAATGGCATTGTTACAAAAAGTTTAAAAAAATTCTCTCCAAATTCCATGAAATTTTAACTGTATGTATTAAATGCTAATCAAACCATATAGCGAAAAAATTTCATGCAATTCTGAGACAAAAAATTTTTAATTTTACTTTTTTGGCCATACATTATGACCAAAAAATGGCATTGTTACAAAAACAATTTAAAAAAATTCTCTCAAAATTCCATGAAATTTTAACTGTATGTATGAAATGCTAATCAAACCATATAGAAAAAAATTCATGCAATTCTGAGACAAAAAATTTTTAATTTTACTTTTTTGGCCATACATTATGACCAAAAAATGGCATTGTTACAAAAAATTAAAAAAAATTCTCTTCAAATTCCAAGAAATCTTAACTGTATGTATGAAATGCCAATCAAACCATATAGCCCAAATTTCATGCAATTCTGAGACAAAAAATTTTTAATTTTACTTTTTTGGCCATACATTATGACCAAAAAATGGCATTGTTACAAAAACAATTAAAAAAATTCTCTCAAAATTCCATGAAATTTTAACTGTATGTATGAAATGCTAATCAAACCATATAGAAAAAAATTCATGCAATTCTGAGACAAAAACTTTTTAATTTTACTTTTTTGGCCATACATTATGACCAAAAAATGGCAATGTTACAAAAAATTTAAAAAAAATTCTCTCCAAATTCAATGAAATTTTAACTGTATGTATGAAATGCTAATCAAACCATATAGCCCAAATTTCATGCAATTCTGAGACAAAAAATTTTTAATTTTACTTTTTGGCATACATGACCAAAAAATGGCATTGTTACAAAAAATTTTAAAAAAATTCTCTCCAAATTCCATGAAATTTTAACTGTATGTATGAAATGCTAATCAAACCATATAGCCAAAATTTCATGCAATTCTGAGACAAAAAATTTTAGTTTTACTTTTTTGGCCATACATTATGACCAAACAATGGCATTGTTACAAAAAGTTAAAAAAAAATTCTCTCCAAATTCCATGAAATTTTAACTGTATGTATGAAATGCTAATCAAACCATATAGCCAAAATTTCATGCAATTCTGAGACAAAAAATTTTTAATTTTACTTTTTTGGCCATACATTATGACCAAAAAATGGCATTGTTACAAAAAGTTTAAAAAAAATTCACTCCAAATTCCATGAAATTTTAACTGTATGTATGAAATGCTAATCAAACCATATAGCCCAAATTTCATGCAATTCTTAGACAAAAAATTTTTAATTTTACTTTTTTGGCCATACATTATGACCAAAAAATGACATTGTTACAAAAAAATTTTAAAAAATTCTTTCAAAATTCCATGAAATTTTAACTGTATGAGTGAAATGCTAATCAAACCATATAGAAAAAATTTCATGCAATTCTGAGACAAAAAATTTTTAATTTTACTTTTTTTGGCCATACATTATGACCAAAAAATGGCATTGTCACAAAAGTGTAAAAAAAATTCTCTCCAAATTCCATGAAATTTTAACTGTATGTATGAAATGCTAATCAAACCATATAGCCCAAATTTCATGCAATTCTGAGACAAAAAATTTTTAATTTTACTTTTTTGGCCATACATTATGACAAACAATGGCATTGTTACAAAAAGTTTAAAAAAAATTCTCTCCAAATTCCATGAAATTTTAACTGTATGTATGAAATGCTAATCAAAACCATATAGCCAAAATTTCATGCAATTCTGAGACAAAAAATTTTTAATTTTACATTTTTGGCCATACATTATGACCAAAAAATGGCATTGTTACAAAAAAAATTTAAAAAATTCTCCTCAAAATTCCATGAAACTTTAAACTGTATGTGTGAAATGCTAATCAAACCATATAGAAAAAATTTCATGCAATTCTTAGACAAAAAATTTTTAATTTTACTTTTTTTGGCCATACATTATGACCAAACAATGGCATTGTTACAAAAATTTTTAAAAAATTTCTCTATAAATTCCATGAAATTTTAACTGTATGTATGAAATGCTAATCAAACCATATAGCCCAAATTTCATGCAATTCTTAGACAAAAAATTTTTAATTTTACTTTTTTGGCCATACATTATGACCAAACAATGGCATTGTTACAAAAAGTTTAAAAAAAATTCTCTCCAAATTCCATGAAATTTTAAATGTATGTATGAAATGCTAATCAAACCATATAGCCAAAATTTCATGCAATTCTGAGACAAAAAATTTTTAATTTACTTTTTTGGCCATACATTATGACCAAACAATGGCATTGTTACAAAAAATTTTAAAAAAATTCTCTCTCAAATTCCATGAAATTTTAACTGTATGTATGAAATGCTAATCAAACCATATAGCCCAAATTTCATGCAATTCTGAGACAAAAAATTTTTAATTTTACTTTTTTGGCCATACATTATGACCAAAAAATGGCATTGTAACAAAAATAAAAAAAAAATTCTCTCCAAATTCCATGAAATTTTAACTGTATGTATGAAAATGCTAATCAAATTATATAGCCCAAAATTTCATGCAATTCTGAGACAAAAAAATTTTAATTTCACTTTTTTGGCCATACATTATGACCAAAAAATGGCATTGTAACAAAAATAAAAAAAAATTCTCTCCAAATTCCATGAAATTTTAACTGTATGTATGAAATGCTAATCAAACCATATAGAAAAAAATTCATGCAATTCTGAGACAAAAATTTTTTTAATTTTTCTTTTTTGGCCATACATTATGACCAAAAAATAGCATTGTTACAAAAAATTTAAAAAATTCTCTTCAAATTCCATGAAATCTTAACTGTATGTATGAAATGCATCAAACCATATAGAAAAATTTCATGCAATTCTGAGACAAAAATTTTTTATTTTACTTTTTTGGCCATACATTATGACCAAAAAATGGCATTATTACAAAAAATTTAAAAAAAATTGTCTCCAAATTCCATGAAATTTTAACTGTATGTATGAAATGCTAATCAAACCATATAGCAAAAATTTCATGCAATTCTGAGACAAAAATTTTTAATTTTACTTTTTTGGGCCATACATTATGACCAAAAAATGGCATTGTTACAAAAAAAATTTAAAAAAAATTCTCTCAAAATTCCATGAAATTTTAACGGTATGATGAAAATGCTAATCAAACCATATAGAAAAATTTCATGCAATTCTGAACAAAAAAATTTTTAATTTTACTTTTTTGGGCCATACATTATGACCAAAAAATGGCATTGTTACAAAAAATTTAAAAAAATTCTCTCATAATTCCATGAAATTTTAAATGTATGTACTGAAATGCTAATCAAACCATATAGCAAAATTTCATGGCAATCTGAGACAAAAAATTTTTAATTTTACTTTTTTGGCCATACATTATGACCAAAAATGGCATTGTTACAAAAATTAAAAAAAATTCTCTCCAAATTCCATGAAATTTTAACTGTATGTATTAATGCTAATCAAACCATATAGCCAAAATTTCATGCAATTCTGAGACAAAAAATTTTTTAATTTTACTTTTTTGGCCATACATTATGACCAAAAAATGGCATTGTTACAAAAAATTTTAAAAAATTCCTCCAAATTCCAATGAAATTTTAACTGTATGTATGAAATGCTAATCAAACCATATAGCAAAAATTTCATGCAATTCTGAGACAAAAAATTTTTAATTTTACTTTTTTGGCCATACATTATGACCAAAAAATGGCATTGTTACAAAAATTAAAAAAAATTCTCTCCAAATTCCATGAAATTTTAACTGTATGTATGAAATGCTAATCAAACCATATAGCCAAAATTTCATGCAATTCTGAGACAAAAAATTTTTAATTTTACTTTTTTGGCCATACATTATGACCAAAAAATGTTACAAAAATTAAAAAAATTCTCTCCAAATTCCATGAAATTTTAACTGTATGTA